>NC_056514.1:38362178-38372706 GCF_014905685.2 Nematolebias whitei | reverse complement strand
GGATGGATGGATACTAGATAGATGGATGGATGGATACTAGATAGATGGATGGATAGATGAATAGATGGATGGATGGATGGATACTAGATGGATGGATGGATGGATGGATGGATGGATGGATGGATACTAGATAGATGGATGGATGGATGGATACTAGATGGATGGATGGATGGATACTAGATAGATGGATGGATAGATGAATAGATGGATGGATGGATGGATGGATGGATGGATGGATGGATACTGGATGGATGGATGGATGGATACTAGATGGATGGATGGATGGATGGATACTAGATGGATAGAAGTCCCACAAAGTACTTTAATAAGTGAAAATGAAGCGATGTTAAAAGACTAAATGCAGAATATAGAATATAGAATATGAAGTATGGAATATGGAATATGGAATATAGAATATGGAATATAGAATATAGAATATGGAATATGGAATATAGAATATAGAATATGAAGTATGGAATATGGAATATAGAATATAGAATATGGAATATAGAATATAGAATATGGAATATGGAATATAGAATATGGAATATAGAATATAGAATATGGAATATAGAATATAGCCTGGGGGCAGCATTTAAAAAGTCACCTGATAATATTTCAGTGATAAAGGTGCAGCTAAACGGCAAATCCAAAGTTTAAGCATGAAAAGTAATCCAGACAGAAACTTGTTCTTTGTTTAGAAGCGTGAAGCTCCTCCCCTTTAATTTCTCCTCCTCGCTGCACAAAGTTTGTGTAACAATAACAAAGAATACAAAGTTTATTGAAGTGAAAGCTCAAAGTGAGACCAGCTGCTGCCACCGTGTCATACCACCGTACCCGTTATTTCTCTTCCTGGGTGTTTTCGCACCGTCTCACCCCGACTCTCTGCTCGTTCACAGCTCTCTCTCTTCTCTTTCTGCACTCGTCTCTAAATGACGCGTCTCTCGCCGTACGTTCTGTTCTTTGTTATTATGCTTATTAAAGCTGGAGACGAACATCCTGCGAGATTTTGTTTTTTCACCTCATTTCAGGTCCAAGTTAATTTAGTTTCTTTGTGTTCCTTGTTCTTACCAAGTGGTTCCTGGAGCTTCTGTTGTTCCTGACTGGCTGCTGTGTGCCCGTACTTCTGTCACTGTTCTGTTTCTGAATTACAGAAGGCGGTACAATAAAAACATGGCTGCAGACGCTTTATTCAGACTCCTGTTGCTGCAACTCAACAGCTCTTTAACTTTGAGTTGTGCTCGATTATTTCTTACTTTTAGGTCCTTCAGATAACATTATGAAGCTGTGATTATTATTAGGTTAATTAGCTGCCACGTTCATGACTAATTATGATTATTTCATGACCAATTACACAAGTTCTCATTAATAAATGTACATTTGAAATATAAAAATTAAGCATATTCATGCAATTTCTAAAAAATCAAAGCCAAGCATTCCTTGAAGGAACGCTTATTGCGAGTTTTAAACATCACGTCTAAAGTCAATCTGCTGTGGCGGCCATCTTGATTTGGATTGACTCCAAAGGTTTGTGGCTGTAAATCCAGAGTTAATGTTCACAGAGCAAAGACTCATCATTAACATTAATTTCTAACACCTTCCTCTGGTTGAGCACGCTTTTTATTTTTTATTTCTTAATAATACGCTTAATCAAATCCTTAAGAACAGCCGAACAAAAAAAAAATCCCTCAAAAGTTTAAATCAAATCCATTTCAAAATACAGAAAATCCTCTTTTTGCATCTTTTTGTTTGTTTGGACGCAAGTTCATTTAAAAGCGTTTGATCAGTCCCAGCTGGGGGTTCTTTGTTGATCGTCAAATTCAAAATTATCTTAAAGTTCTGACTTAATTTTGTGGCTTCAGAATTAGCTAACAACCATGGGGTGTCTGCATTCGTTTAAGCAAAGGTAAAAGCGATAAGATTCTAATTGTTAATCTGTTTTTAATCTAGTTGAAAATTATCTTTGTGGCCAGATTAAGTGGAAAGAAAGACCTTTTCTGGCCCGCTGGCCTCGACTTGGACTCCAGTGGCTTAGATTACCGTATTTTCCGGCGTATAAGTCGCACCTTTTTGCATAAATTTGCACGTCCTGCGACTTAAACATCGAAGCGACTTGTTTCTTTGTTGTTTCCATATTAATAATGTAATTTTTGACTGACTCGTTCATTCATTCTGACATGCGCCAGATTAAACATGACCATTTTTAACCGCTAAAGGCACGACAGGGTCCTCTAGGCTGTTGACAACTACAGCTGAAAGAGGAGCGACTTGTACGGCGGAAAATACGGCACATGCTGGGATTCACTCGCTCAGACTTCCAGGTCAAACATCTGTAAAGTCGTCTGAGTTACACTAACTTTTGTTTACTGCAGTGCGTCAGCTGTAGCGGCCATCTTGAATAGGGTTGACTCAATCGATCAGTTTTGGATCCAGTGATTATTTCTGATTTCATATAAAATACGTCCAGTGGTTCATGAAGTATTTTGCTAACAGACACACGATTGCATGGACAGACAGCGTTATGACCTCTAACCTTCTTAATGATTTGTACGTGTTACTGCGCAGCTTCAGCACACGAACATTTAGCACGTTGAGACGTTTTCCTGGAAAAATAACGCAAAGATTCACGAACGCCGTCACTGAAGCTGTCGGTCCTGAATCGGATGTAAAAATATTCCTGGTCATAAGAGCACGAGCTGCAATATTAATCAGCCTCGTCATCAGCCTGCTGATTACTGCTGCTGATTCGTTTGTGTTAAAACTTAATTCTTCTGAACACAAAAACACATCAACACGGAATCCAACACACAGGCGCCAGTAAGAAAGGTGCCAGTGTGTGTGTGTGTGTGTGTGTGTGTGTGTGTGTGTGTGTGTTGGGGCGTGACTGATTGTTTGGATGAGGAGCTGTGGCTTCCAGCAGATGCAGTCTGTCCGTCTGATGGAGCATCTGTTTGTCTGTCTGCTCGCTTTTTGTCTTCCCGCGCCTCTTGACTGCATTTTACATTTTGAGGTGACTGAGTTTCCAAACCAACTTGTAGACGAAGATCAGGACGCGCAGCAGCAGAACTAACCGTAGACGACGCTTCCTTCTGTTGTCTTGCCCACACAGACCCAATTGGTCATTCCTGTCAGTAAGAAGAGATGTTCGTTTCTAACAATAAGACTTGTCCTCCACAGAAATTTATAGTAAATTACTGTAAAATGCATTTGACTCAGCCTTGATTTCTTCACGTGTGGCTCACCAACAGCCAAACTTTCTTTCTTGGTCATTATTTCTTCACATTAATTGGTCGCTCTAAATTGTCTCTTGTATTTGTCCCTGTGATGGTGACCATTACGAGAAGACCCGCCTCGTACAATGACGGCTAAAGATGGACACCAGCTCCCTGCGTAACGAAATTACATTGATAGTTCTTTAGGGTTTCTGGAAATAATTCAGTTATTTATTTTACTTTGGCTGCTTTTTCATTCTTTCTCAGCCTCTTCAGTTTTTTCAATGCGGGGAAACAGTCAAATCCGGAGAAAGTTTATAAATAAGTGGAGGAGCATCTCGGATCAGGTCTGACCGTTTTTCTTTTGTCCTTCCCTTTAAAAGAGACGACCAGTCGATCAACACCGTGTGCTACAGCAGATAAAAGCAAAACGAAAAGCAAAATAAAAAATAAAAGCAATGCAAGACTTGAGAAAAAGACAACTACAAGTTGGACAGTACAGGTAAGTCTAGTTAGGCCTGTCACGATAACTCATTTTGCTGGGCGATTAATTGTCTCTGAAATTATTGCGCTAAACGATATTGTTTGAAGTTTGACAATAATTAGTAATTATTGTCAAATTTAAGAAGAAATTATTTGTTTTGAATGTAGTCACTTTTTTCCACCACCGGATGGCAGTATAAGACCATTTGAACTGAAGGATGGATAGTGAGGGAACAAGCAACGTGTCTCTTGGAAAAATGGGAGGGAGGCCCCTTGACGTGACATGGGCTGTCTCTCCTTTCTTATTTTCCGGTTTTCAAAATGGTGGACGCTCAGTGTGGTCTGAGCTCTTTAGCATAGCATTTTTCACACAAAGCTTTTAATTTAAAAAAAAAACCAGTAAACAAGTTCTCAGCTTCTTTTTGCAAAGAAAAAGCTTTTTACACGAAGGCACGGGTTTCAACCGTGAATTTTGGAGCTTCAACAAGACGGAGTTTTTTTCCCCCTCAAGGTCGGCCTGTTAGCTTAGCTCGTAGCTTAGCTTCTCAGCTTGGCTGCTTTGAGCGATCCAAAAAGCGATCTTGGACGTTAAAACGGATTTTAAAGAGAAAGGGAGGGGTCAGTGAGGAGCACCGGAGTTGAGCCTTTTGTCATCCAGTGTCTTCAGTAGAAAGAGAGAGACGCGAAGAAACGCGACAGGCCTAGTGTATGTGTACAATTTTTATTATTTTTTTAATTAGTAGTCGCGGCTTATATTCGGGTACGCTCAATAGTCTGGGAATTACGGTAGAATGTTTGACGAAACGGTTCTAACATGAGATAATCTTAGTCTAACTCTGGTGTGAAAGGTGCCGGGCGATACGCATTCCTTCAAGGAACCTAAACTGTGGTTGTACTTTTCCTGAGCGAGTGCTACCTCTGATTTATATCCAGCCTCTAAGAAAACGTGCAGAGCGAAAGATTTTTGTCTCGACAAGTTGTCGTTTCGTCCGTCAGGTAGATCCGAACAAGAACACTCGCAGATGAAAGCTCCTGAACATCCGCCTGCTCCTGACGACGAGCAGCTCTTTGTCATCATCACAGCCGCCCTTTAGTTTAATTACTTTCTGTCTCGTGTCCGTCTCTTTTTGTTTCCTTTGACGGCGCGCGGTAAACCAGAGGCAGCTTAGCGCTTCAGCGGGTTTGTGAAGTGTCGGGGAGGTAAACAGTCTTTTGATTTCCGTAAGGAATTCCACTTGAAGCTGTCGAAAAATGACGTTCAGGTCCTTTGTGGTTTTGATTTGGACCTTGTTGAATCTAGACTGACGGATTCATTCAGCTCTGATTGTGTTGGCCGCCGTGTGTGCGTGAGCACCGTGCACTTGGATGAGTCATCCAACACTCGTGAAGTAACAGAACATACTGTATTGGCTGGACAGAAATAGCCTCTGGATAGAAACAGTATAGATGATTTTCTTGGTCTCCCTTTATCTTCCTGCAGCCTTCTGCTTTTTCTCTCATGTGCTGATCACTTTTTATTATACGCCCGTTGAAAGACGGACGTATAATATGGTGTAGTCTCGGTCCATACATAAACCTCTTCTCTGGACATTAACTTCTGATATGCTCAAGATAATTTAACTAAACTTCATGTGCATTTGTACCATCACTAGATGGCGTGTAGCGAGATCTCTTCATCACCTCAGCTTCCAGCTCAAGGTCACAAATTAAGGTCAAATGTTTTACAAAGTCTTGCTTGTCTTGTGAACAACTTCTGATTCTCAACATAATTAAACGAAACTCGATACACATTTATAACACTATTAGACAGCATGTCTCATGATCTTTTCATCGCCCCATCTCTAAGGTCAAGGTCATAAGTCAAGGTCAAAGTTAAAACAAGATCTTTGCTTGTCTGACCATAACTTCTGATACATTCAAGATGATTTAACAAAACCTGGACACGTTTGACCACTTCTAGAAAGCATATTATGTAATCTTTTCATCGCCCCAGCTCTAAGGTCAAGGTCACAAATCAAGGTCAAAATTAAAACGAGATCTTTACTTGTCTGGTGAACAACTTCTGATTCTCAACATAATTTAACGAAACTCGATACATATTTATAACACTATTAGACAGCATGTCTCATAATCTTTTCATCGCCCCAGCTCTAAGGTCAAGGTCGTAAATCAAGGTCAACTTTAAAACAAGGTCTTTGTTTGGCGCATAACTTCTGATTTGCTCAATATAATTTAACAAAATGTAATACATGTTTATAACACTATTAGACAGCATGTCTCAATCTTTTCATCGCCCTAGCTCTAAGGTCAAGGTCATAAATCAAGGTCAAAGTCAAAACAAGGTCTTTGCTTGTCTGACCATAACTTCTGATCCATACAAGGTGATTTAACAAAACTGGATTCACGTTTGACCCCTACTAGACAGCATGTTATGTAATCTTTTCATCTCCCCATCTCTAAGGTCAAGGTCGCAAATCAAGGTCAGTGGTCACACCAGGTCTTTAATTTGTTGACGGGTGTATAGCGTGCCGTATACAGTCATCTTGTTTCTCCTTGAGATTTGGAGCACAGGAAACCTTTTCTCCGTTTCGTTCTCATGATGGCATCATGAATCCCCCACATGCACAGAACTGTGTCACTTTTGCACCAACCAGAAATCTGCTTGAGGGCTGCACAAGTCCCGCCTCCATCCACGCTTCTCCCTCTCTGCTCCACATACAGACATCAGCATCACCCGCCATCTTTCTCTGACTGTAGCTCGTGGTGTCTCTTCCCATCACATCACATTTTTCCCTCCTCTCATTCCTCAGTCTTCATCTCCGTGTCCGTTTCTCCCTTTCTTAAATTCACAATCCTCCGTCCTCTTGCTCCGTTTTTCTGTAGGACTTAATCAAACCTGACAGTCTTTAGTGTTTTCTGCACCAGCGGGTTTAACTGCAGCGCTGCAGATCATCCTGAACACTCGGTTTAACTTCCACGCCTTGACTTGGAGACACTTGCCATCAAAGGGCTACCGATGAGTCGGGAGAGTAAATTTAACACAAATTTCTATGACGGGATGGACTTGAACTTTATCAGACACTGAAGGGAGGTTTAAACAAAAAGGCCAAGCAGAATAAATCAATTAATGCAGCCCTAATCCAGTTGTCTTAATGGTTAGCAGTTCTTTACTTTCAATCCCTGATAAAATCTTAATGGATGTTGAGCTATACAAAAACTAGAGAAAGTAGATTTCCTGTAAAAATGCAGTGTGAACAAACAGCTGAAATTAGTTTGAATAAAAACCATGCTGAAATGTAGCTCAAGTGGAAGAACAAGTCTAAATTAGCAGAAGAAAGCAGAAAGAACACATATTTGTTGAATTAGGTTTAAATAAACCAAAATTAGTACAAAAATTAGTAAATTAGCTTTAAAAAAAAAAAAGCTTAAATTGGCAAAAAATGGCTGAAAAGTAGCTGAAAGGCCGAAAGAAGCTTAAACTAAGAGGAGGAAGCGGAAAGAGATGAAATGAGCTAAAAAAAAATGTGGAATTCACTGAAAAAGCTTAAATGAGAATAAAGAGCTAAATAGTAGTCGAAATAGCAGACAAAGCTGAAATTAGCATAATGAAAGAACAAGCTGAAATTATCAGAAATAATTTAATTAGGCTGGAAGTAGCAGAAATTACCACACACACAAAATATTTTTTATGAAAACAGCTGAAATTAGCTAGAAAATGCTAAAAGGCTAGCTGCAAAGGTAGAACAAGCTTAAATTAGCAGAAGAAAGCAGAAAAAAAACATGTTTGCCCTATTAGCGCGACAGAAGCAGAAATGAGCACAAAAAGTCTAAATTATCTGATAAAAGCTGAAATTAGCCAAAAAAGAAAAACTCTAGAAAAGTAGCTAAGAAAGCAGAAAGGAGCTTAAGTTACTCCAAGGAAGTGGAGAGAGCGCAGTTTTTGCTGAATTAAGCGGAAAACGGTTGAAATTAGTGCAAACGATGTGGAATTAGCTGAAAAACCTAAAATTAGCACACACACAAAAAGCAGTTAAGTAGCAGCTGAAATAGCAGAAAAAGCTGAAACGTATAAATAAGCTGAAAGGAGCATAACAAGCTGAAATTAGCAGGAAGGAGTTAGAAGAAGCACAAAAATTTTGTAGTTAGCAGAAAGAATCTGAAAGGAGCACAAAACAGCTGAAAACAATTCCAGCTGAAAGTAGCTGAAAAATGTTTTACACTTGCAGAAGGAAGTTGAAAGCAGCTGAACCAGAACAAAATGTGAGAGGAGCAGGAAAAGGTTGTAAACAGATCTAAAGATCTGAAGGATGGAAAATGAGCTCAATTCATTTTCTATGGAAAAAAAAAAAAAAGTCAGAAAAGGCTAAATATTTCAACCAGCTAAAGTTGCACCAATACCCAAAAGCAGGATTGTTCTGAAAGAGCTGAATGTTTTGATTTGATTTGTTGAAACAGCTGAAAACTGTGGGACAAGAATGGTGCTGAAAAATGGATCACAACGGAGTGAATGCTTCGTCAACATTCACACATTCATACAGTGAAACGCAGAGCCAGTGGTTAATTTGAGCCGGATCCTGCACACGGAACAAGATCCGGGAACTCTTTCATTTTGACCCGTTCTGTTCCGGCACCAATCCACTTACAAATTAAGCCCACGCGCCACGCTGTATTTGAACATAAAGATTTGAGGTGTTTTTCTTTGCCTTTAAATGAGTGATTCTCGTAAAACGCAGGACTGATTCTGTTGCTCACTCACAGCTCGCTGTATGTTTTTCCAGCTCTCGCCAACAGACAAGAGTTTGGAGTTCGACAGAGACTTTCGCATCAGACACTACGCAGGAGATGTGATGTAAGTTCCTTAAAGGTTTCTTCATTCTGATGATTCATCGTCTTTGTCCGCACACAAAACCGTCCTTCAGACACTGAGAGAAGCTACAGTGGAGTGTTCTCAGGAACAGATGGAGGTTCTTAAAGAAACGCCTCTCATTTTGTTTTTAATTAGAATTGATCCAAATCACCCAGTTTCAAACAAAAATAAATGATCTCCACCTGGTCCAACATCTTAATTTCTGTATTTTACATCATCCAGGAGGTGACAAAACTGAAATGAGTCTCAATCAAGATCCGTTATATTGATTCAAGTCTTTTAACATTAAGATTTACTGATGCTGGGCCTTAATCTGAAACGTTTTACAGCCCAGACTTGCAGATTACAGATTAAACGAGGTCCGAGTACATTAAATAAAATCCACGCCCTCATCTTCTTGACTTCTCCATAGCTCTACACTGAAGTAAAGAAAATCTGGGTTTATTTTCTCCTGTTTTTATTTATTTTTATTGCAAGCAAGAAAAAATACTGTAATTCTGTTTAATTTCCACATCTTGTAAAAAGTATAAATTAAACTGAAACGTATTCGTGCATGCACTGAATGTGCTGAGGGAGCCGACACGGACAAACGTCTGAACTCCAGATGTTTGCTGTGAAGCTAAAAGCATCACACCTGATGACACACTCCACAGGTGATCAGGAAACTTTTTAGGCTACGTTCTCACTTTAGGTCTCAAGGATTAATCCTGATTTATATTTTATTTTTTTACTTGGATCCGATTTCTTTTGTGTGGTTGTCACGTTCTGATTAAACTCCGCCTCCGTCAGACTGAACAGTCCGCGGCCCTGAAGCGACCTGCAGAAGATGACGTGACGCCATACGCAGCACACCGTGCATCGATTCTAACGTTGTTGTGCGATCCAAGACCATTAAATTATCAGCTGCTGGGCTAATATACACATCCGTCTTCTTTATTTGATCTTACCTCTGGCACGGGCACAGAACTGCACATCTGGAGCAGGAGCGATGTGTTGAAGGTAGAAACAGACTCGCGTATCAACCCCGTCACGTTAGTATGGATGCGATGCCACACCAGCGTTGATGTCACGTGTTGCTGTAGATTCTCAGTCATCCAGGATGTGACAAAGATAAAAAATAAAGAGGAAGCAGCTGGACTTGTGTAGCTGAAGACATGTGGAGCTCCAAGCTTTACACTGCATGACGTTGGTAACAATATTGATATTACATACGGGTCAAATATGGACAAAACAATAATATTTCAGCTGCATTGTGAAGAAATCATCCTATAGCTCAGGAAGAGCTGTGTGCATGTGCAGTGACAGGAGAGTTGGACTTATTGTGTCCCCAACAGCTCCACCACAACCAGGGTGGGTCCTCCAGAGAAAGACACCGTGTAGCTTCCAGTAAAAACTTATTTCCCTTTAATTTAATCTAAAGTGTGTTTCTCCATGTTTGCTTTGAGTTGTGAGCTCGTTGAACTCGGCCATGTGCTTGGATTTTAAATTAATTAAATCGGGGAGAAATACAGTAGTCGATTCCTCGCGGTACGTTTTTCGCGGACTCACTCTATCGCGGTTTTTCAAAATAAGATTGAACATGACACACAATTGGCTGATTGACGGATGAGCCGCGCGATGAGCATGGAATTTTTATTTAAAATAAATTGTTTTAAATCATTTAGCACCTTCTGCACCTCTGATAAACTTCCGGCTGCAGCTGATCAGCTGTTCTCCGTGCAGAGCAGAGAAGTGGGCGTGGCCAAGAGCGCTGGCTGAGAGCAGCCGAGGCAGAGAGAGCTGAAATCATGACATGCTGTGCTCTTTTAGAGCGTTTAGAGTTTAGAAACATTGTTTAGAATATTGCAAGTTTAAGGGTTTAAATCACCTTTTATATACAGACCCTTTCCAAAAAATTAGAATATCATGGAAAAGTTGTTTAACTTCCATAATTCCATTCAAAAAGTTAATGTTTAATAGATGATAG
>NC_056514.1:38352721-38361778 GCF_014905685.2 Nematolebias whitei | reverse complement strand
AGGGGATGGAGATGTTTGTGAAGCCGTGGTGTCGCACCAGTCTGAAGATGTGATCCACTAGATCTCAGGGTATTAGATTGTGGAATGATCTGGAGGTTGATATTAAAAAAGCCAAAACTATGTACATATTCAAGAAGATGATAAAAATTTGTTTTAAAAAAAAAAATATTAAGTATAATGTGAGTTCATAAAAATTGTTTACAGTTGATCTTATATTTTAGCTAAGTTTTTATTTTTTTTATTAATTCATCTTGCTTTTGTATAGTAATTTTGTTTGGAATATATTTTGGAGACAAGGGGCAGATTTTATAAGAACTCATTCTTCTTCTGCTGCCTTTCATTTTATTTCTGTGATTGTATATCTTTTTTCTTTTCTTTAAATTGTATTATATTTGTTGTTTGGTTGAAATGAAATGAATAAATAAAACATACATACAATTCCAAAGCACAGACACGTGGACACTTTACACCACAATATTTTATGGCGTAGCTGAAATAAAATCATGGGACAAAAGATCAACAACAAAGATCATCAGCTCAGTGCAGGCAGCTGCTTTGAAACCGATCAATGAACGCCTTGATCAGAACCCTGATCCAATACCTGAGGCTGGTTTGGGACATCTCTGACTGAAATGAGAATAATCACAAAAAATGTTTGTCTCTAATCTGAAAACATGTCGGGTTTACATTGATTTGCTGTAACATGAGACACTTTGGATGTAAATAACATCTTTATTTGCTTTTGATGTGAATTTTTTAACACTAAAGTTAAGCTCAGGTTTTCAAATGTGATAAAAAAATTAAATTAAATACAATGTCACCTTCTTCATTTTTAAGGTTTCCAACATTGTAGAAAAATGACATGCCAGTGTCTCAACTCAAAAACATTTCAGGACGTCAAAACCCTTTATTTCACAATCTCCTACTACGTTTGAAATATAAATGAAACCACGGACTAATCTGCATTTGTGTGACTAAAACAATCAAATCTCTTCTCTAGCCTTGATGGTAAGAAAACTGTCGTCTTCACTCGTGTATGAACCAGTTACAACAATCAACCAGTTACAACAATCAACCAGTTAGAACAATTTTCACACATTTGAACACTTAGAAACAGACGGCACCACTTTCTAATCTCCAAAGCTCCTGGACATGATTCAGAAGATTAAATCGCTCGGTAAGCCCTGGAAAAAGGCTCTCATGGAAAAGTGTTGAGCCCATTTGTAAAGGCTAAGTGTCTGCCACCCGGGGGGGGGACTCGGGTGGGGGAGCAGGTCTTGATTGATCCCCAAGCCACACTTAGACCAGGCAGGAGGCTGAGAGCTCCTCACATTATCACAGCTCTGATATTTATGGCTGCTTCATCTCAACACGTGCACTAACACCTGACTTTAACGTTGTCGGTGCTGAAAAGGATCCATTTGTTATGTACTGTCATGATGCAGCTGGAAAGATGAAAGCAACCAGAGCAGGGTTTACAAAATAAAAGCGTGAAATTAATTTTTACATTCATTCTTTGTCCAGGTACTCGGTGGTGGGCTTTATTGATAAGAACAAGGACACGCTGTTCCAGGACTTTAAGAGGCTCTTGTACAACAGGTGAGACCTTTTCAAAGACACTCTTCAGATGGTTCTTTCTGCACCTTTGATTGTAAGAAACATCTCAAACACAACCAGCGGGGACAATTCTCTCATAACTAGAGAAACTGTGTTTCCTGTGAAAAGGCAGCGTGAATGCTTATCGCAGAAATTAGCTAAAAAAAAAACATTCTGAAATGTAGCTGAAATATTAGACCAAGCCTGAATTAGCAGAAGAAAACCGAAAGAACACATATTTGCTGCATTTGGTTTAAATAAGCAGAAATGAGCAGAAAAAATATGAGATTAGCTAAAAAAAAAATGGCTGAAATAAGCAAAACAGCTGAAAAATAGATGAAAATGCAGAAAGAAGCTTAAACTACCAGAAGGAATTTGAAAGAGCCAAAAAGGAGCTAAACAATGTGGAATTGGCTGAAAAAGCTAAAATTAGCAGAAAACCACTAAATATTAGCCAAAAGACCAGAAAAAGCTGAAGCTAACAGAAAAGAGCTGAAATGAGTATAGCAAGCTGAAATTAGCATAAAGAATTTAATTAGGCTGAAAGTAGCAGAAATTAACATGGAAAAACTTGAATTTATCTGCAAACAGCTGAAATTAGCTAAACAATGCTTTAAAAAAAAGTAGCTGAAAAGGTAGAACAAGCTTAGATTAGCAGAAGAAAGCAGAAAGAACACGTTTGCCCAATTAGGCTGAAAGAAGCAGAAATGAGCACAAAAATGTGGAAATTATCTGAAAAAGCTGAACTTGGCAAAAAAAAAAAAAAAACGGCTGAAAAGTAGCTAAAATAAAGGCAGAAAGAAGCTTAAATTACCAGAATAAAGTGGAGAGAGCACATTTTTACTGAAGTATGCTGCAAAAAGTTGAAATTAATGTGAAAATGTGGAATAAGCTGAAAAGGCTAAAATTAGCATAAAAATAGCTAAATAGTAGCTGAAATAGCAGACAAGCTGAAATGTGCTGAAATAAACTGAAATTAGCAGAAAGAAGTTAAAAGAAGCACAAAAATGTTGTAGTTAGCAGAAAGAATCTGAAACAAGCACAAAACAGCCGAAAAACAGCTGAAAAAATGTTTAAATTTGCAGAAGGAAGCTGAAGCAGAACAAAATATGAATGGAGCAGTAAAAGGTTGTAAACAGATCTAAACATCTGAAGGAGGTAAAATGAGCTCAATTCATCTTCTACGAGGAAAAAAAAATGGAAGAAAAGACTAAATATTTCAAAAAGCTAAAGTTGCACCAATACCAAAAGTCATAGCAGGATTGTCCTGAACGAGCTGAACGTTTTGATTTATGATTTTTTTGAAGTGGCTTAAAAATTGTGGAACAAGAAAGATGCAGAAAAACGTACTGAAGACAAATGGATCACAATTGTGTGAATGCTTCATAAACATTCACACAATTGCCAAAATAAACTCGCACATGCTCTTTAACTGCGATTTCTTTGTAATTCTCAAAGGATTTTATGTGTGTTGTTATAAATATACAGCTGTTCTGTAATTTGATGGCTCTTTTTATCTGTTTGTTTTTTCCAGTTCCAACCCGGTACTGAAGGCGATGTGGCCTGAAGGCAAACTGAGGATCACGGAGGTCACCAAACGGCCTCTGACGGCAGCGACGCTTTTCAAAAACTCCATGATCTCGCTGGTGGAGAACCTCGCCAGCAAGGTGAGGCGTCTGCGCTCTAAGCTATTTTATAATAGCTCAGAGCTGCGGTGTTGTAATAATACATACAACTTGTTATAACGAGCACACAAAAACATCTCTCTTTAGTGCCAAACCTTTAAAAATTGGGTTATAAATATGGAAAAAACATAAATATGTTGCTTTGTCGTAGAAATCGCAGGCATGCTAATTTATGCAAGAAACTGTGACTAATACCGTGACATCCGGTTTCAGTTGTGGGAGTCTAATTATGGGATGGTTTTAGAGATCAGCTATCTATTTGTCTTGTATTAATTTTTGTCCACTTTTTTTGTTTAAATGCAAATCTCTTTCTCCCATTCTGAGAAGAAAAGTGATTTGTTTTCTCTATTATTCATATCTCTCTTTAAACCATTTGTGTAACACATTTCTGGTCTTGTTGCACCAAAAGCTTTTTGACCACTAATTATAAGGATACCCTTTTGTTCCCACTCGAGCAGGTTTTTATCTGAAAGTTTTTTCTTTGCAGATGATGGTTGAATGTTTGTTGCTGTTAATCCAGAGCTGCCTTCTTTTGTAATCCGCAGGAGCCGTACTACGTGCGCTGCATCAAGCCCAATGACGTAAAGTCCCCTCTGCTGTTCGAGCAGGAGCGCTGCCGCCATCAGGTGGAGTACCTGGGGCTGCTGGAGAACGTCCGAGTGCGCCGAGCCGGCTTCGCCTACAGACAGACGTACCCTCGCTTCCTGCAAAGGTACACAACGTCATCGGTGCAATAACTGTGTGGGCTTCTTGTCTAAACTTATCCATCACATTCTGTTTTGTTATTTATCTTTGAATGGATTAACTGTGGGTTAAATCTACATTTACAGTTTAACTTGATCTGTTATTGTCAGCACATAACGGGGAAGGGGTCCGATTTAAAACAACGTTTTCTGTACTTGATGTCTGATGTTTGGATGTCTTAAGTTATTAACTCAAAATCTCTGAAATAACACAAACCTGTAACTTTTTCTTCAGATTTCTGTCGTTGACAACAGCTAGTTTATTCAGTGCTTCAGATTTGTAAGCAAATGTAGATGAACATATACTGCGATATATTATCCATAAATTAAACGGATTCATTCATTTTTCTGGACTGAATAATATCGTGCATTGAATTTAATTAAATGTAACGTGAGACGTTAATTTTCTTTGACCCATCAAATGAATGTGGTCATTTATTAACAGAATCAAAGTTTAACATCAAACATTTACATTAATTTGGCAAAATTGAAAATAACAGCTTAATTAATTAGCAAGCTTTACAATTAGAAAGCCATACGGCCATGATTTCCCTCACTTCAAGCTTTACAACAGACATTTCTGAAAATATCTGGATTGATTTCTAGCAGGATAGAAGAGTTTTAAAGATGGAAAATGAAGTTTATCTTGAGAGAGATGGGTGAGGGAATTTGTCTGTTATAACCAGAACAACACGCTCCTTCTGGACCCAGCTTAACCAAAGGTACACTTTGCGGTTGAAGATCGACTCTTTTTACCTTGGCAGAGGATAATTCCGACTTCGGTGTAGAGTTGCCTTCAAGCGCTCTCCAGCGTCTCCGTAAGGATAGTAGGGAACCGTTCGGAGTCGTGAGATCATCCAGAACAGACTTCATAGTTCCTCTGAACTTCTCTCGTCCAGCTTAGTTGCAGTTGTTCTCCAACATTCTGCATTCCAGCATTCTGAACTCTGCTGCTCTCGGAACTAACTCACAGCATTCTCTCAACGTTCTCCCAGCGTTCTTCTCCGAACCGAACTCGACTACGCTCGACTGCACTAGCTCAACACACGACTGGAGCTCGTTTGAACTAGGAAGTACCGACATTTAAAGAGTTCTATTTCCGGTTCATTTGAGAACTTTCTGATTGGTCGATTGACCAAACAGAGGTGTGTTTTGTGATGTAAGAGGTTATTAAAAGTCAAGGAAAAAGATTAAGTTTGTTTAAGAACAGACAGAAGATTGTTATGAAGAACTCAGACTTCGTGGAGTCAATTCTCTAGTATCTTTCTGTAAAAGTTAAACATGACATTTCTTTCCAGTAAACTTGCAGTTGACCGAAACTTGACCTTTGACCAACTTACACAACTTGCTCATTTCAGACAGAAGATCAAGAAGATGAATCATTACTCTGTAACACATTCTAACTTGATTTTCTACTTTGAATGAGGATTAAAAATCACCAATACTGTTTCACAGCGGATTTAGAATGAGTAGTTCACTTCAACATTTGAAAATGGTTTGAACTAAACACACTTTGATTTATCAAAACATTTGTAAAATAGTAATGATAATAGAAAAGAGAGTGTTCTTTCAATTGATCAGTGCAGGACACTTTAGAAAGTCTCTGGATGAACTTAATCTTGTGTTTCTGGACTCAAATCAATGAAATACAGTTCTTGTCCCAGGAAGGCCCCTCAAGGCCAGGACTTGACCTGAGGCTTAGTTCACTACACAAATATACATATTTTTGTCCCCCGTCGCTGAGTGGAAGGGAACTGGAAATGGCCTCCATCCATTCATCTTGCGAGCTGGATAACTTGGAAAAATAAGTGTGGTACAAACTTCCATTTTGGTGTGTGGCTTTATCCTGGTCCCCCTCAAACATTGGGATGCCACGTCCAAATCCAAGATGGCCTCCACCATATATATATATATATATATATATATATTGCTATAACTGTTTTCTATTCTTTACATTGCTTAAAAATATATTTTTCTCAAATGATTGTGGGGGCCAGTGGGTTAGCTAAAAATTAATCTAAGGCCATCGATGGACACCCCCTGGGTCCACCATTGTACCTGCTGGTGGATAAAATTGATTCCTTCGCTGGCCAGGCATAACATAACAAAAATAATCATTAAAAAAATTGTTTTTTCATAATTATCCTGTACATTTAAATTAGGCTTTGTTAAAACAACAAATATATCTGTACGCATGAGAACAAAGTAGTCAGAAAAGAACTAATAGTGACAGAATTGTAGATATACCTTTCGTTTATAATACAATCTACACAGTTTTACTGAAACTTCTCATATATTAACTTCAAAATATACATAAATCATTACAGCTCTGTTTTATTTCAGCTTATATTTTCTGAATTGGGCCAAAAATAATCTCATTAAATATATAAATTTACATGTTGGTTTGATGTCATGTTTGTCTGATTACTATCTCCACATGGTAGTACGTTAAAAATGATGAAATATGGTAATTAAACTCAAAATAAAACTGAAAACGTGTACTACTTTCCCAAAATTGTCAAAAATTCAGAGTTTTTAATAAATAATTGGTTTAAGAGCCAGTTGTCCCATCAGTAAAATCCTTTTATTCTCACTTTCTGTAATTAAAATATTCTTTTTACAACATTTATACATAAAACATGGTTCCTCCTGTGGTTACAGTGTTTCTTTTATGAATGTAAACAGAAACCTTAAGTAAGTGTTTTTATTGGTCCAGTCGATCAGCTCAGTTCCTGCTGCAGTAATTTGATTTTAAACCGTTATAATTAAGTTCTGTACAGAAAAACTCACCCTCCTGTTCATTCTTCCCTCCTTCAGATACAAGATGATCTCAGAGTTCACGTGGCCCAACCATGACCTGCCCTCAGACAAAGATGCTGTGAAGAAACTCCTGCAGGGCTGCGGGTTCGACCACGACGTGGCCTACGGCAAAACCAAAGTCTTCATCCGAACTCCTCGGACCCTGTTCAGCTTGGAGGAGCAGCGAGCTGAAATGGTCCAGAGGATCGTCCTCTTCCTCCAGAAGGTAAAACTAAATGGACTTCAAAAGTTTTTAATACTAACTTAAGTTTTAAATTCTTAAATAACAAATTTAAAGACTGACCAGTGAAAAGCCATCTGGTGTTACAAACAAAACATTTCTTCTTTTGTCCCCGATACATTTTCTCATTCCTTTGATTTACCAATTATTAAACCAACAAATTGTTTTTTTATCATATTTATTAAATGTGCGTTCTGCGAAAATGCAGCATAAATGACTGCTGGAAAAAAAGCTGAAACTGAATTGTTAAAGCTAAAAGAAGCAGAATACTTGCTACAAGCTAAAATAAGCTAAAGGCTAGTTAAAGATTAGAAAGGGGTCTCTAAAACTAAAATAAAAAAAAATATCACCAACAGTTGAGAAAGTACTGCTAATTACTAAATCTAGCTAAAAGTATCAAAAGGATAGTTTAAAGCAGAAAAAGGATGACTAACCAAAAGCTAAATTAGAAAAATCTGTCTCAAAGCTAAAAGTAGGTAAATGCCGGCTACAAACTAAAAGTAGCAAAAGGCTAGTTTAAAGTAGAAGAACAGTAGCTAAAAGTAGAACAAATATCACTAACAGTAGTAAAAGGATAGCTAAAAGCTAAACTAGCAAATGTTTGGCTTAAAGCTAAAGTAGGTAAATGCTAACTAGAAGGTAAAAGTAGCAAAAGGCTAGTTAAAGTTTAGAAGGGTCTCCAACAGTAGATAAAGTATTGCTAAAGGGTAAAGCAGCAAACATCTAGCTAAAATTGTCAAAAGAGTAGTTTAAAGCAGAAAAAGGATCACTAACAGTAGTAAAAGAATTACTAAAAGCTAAACTAGAAACAAATCTGGCTTAAAACGAAAAGTTAAAGGTTAGATAAAAGTAGCAAAAGTTTGGCTCAAAGCCAAACGCAGGTAAATGCTGGCTACATGCTAACAGTAGCAAAGAGCTAGTTTAAGATGGTAGAAGAAGGATCACGAACAGTAAAGCATTGCTGAAAGTCAATTTAGCAAAAGGCTGACTAAAAGTTAAAAGTAGTGAAAAGGCTGGCTCGGAGGTAAAGTAGCCAAAATATAAAACATACAGCCTAAAGACATGGCACCCACCTCCTGAATGTGCTGAACAGCTCAACCAGCACGCAATCATTCACACTATTAAAAAGCTTGTGGTTTTGAACACCGGTCGCTGTAAAGCCTCATTATTAACAGCCTTGATCTGATTACAACCTTGAAAGAAGATTTTCTGCGACCTCTGGTTTGGACGTCAGGCCCACGTTAGAATTCATCAGCCGTCGCTCTTCATCTCAGTAACCTCTGAGATGAGAAAAGCTCCGACTCGGCACAAAATCACACCAGCACAGAGGCTGTTTAAGAGGCGATATCATCTTTTATCAGTGGTGTTGCTCTTGACCTCAGAGGGAGAGCTTCAACACCAGCTACTGTCAAGTCACCTGTAGATGTTGTCTCATCTAGACTGCAACAAACTGACTCAACAACTGATTCTGTCACGTATTCCTTTTGTTTTCTGATATGACTCGTCACATTCAACCATTCTGAATGAATTAGAGCTGAAGCAACTGCATTATTTATAAATGATCAACAAAGATCATGCAAAAATTGATCAAGGTGTCTTTATTGTCATTCACATCTCATGTGGTACATGAGGTGGAATGAAACTATGTACACAGGGTCCCATTTACAGATTATTTATAAAACGAAAAAGCCAAAACATGAAATATTCCAGATTGTTGGATGTAGAGCTTTTTGCATCAGAATTTTTACGTTCATTATTTATTCAACCTTTATTTGTACAAGTTAGTCTCATTGAGTCAGGAGGACTCACTTTCAACAGAGACCTGTTTTAGACCACCTGTGGAGTACAGACAACAATATAACAATAAAAAGCAATTTAACAATAGTGTTTAAAACACTTACTGTTAGCAGTGTGGTCCTGTTAGCTGCATGGTCCTGTTAGCAGTGAGGTTCTGTTAGCAGCATGGTCCTGTTAGCAGTGAGGTTCTGTTAGC
>NC_056514.1:38352465-38352711 GCF_014905685.2 Nematolebias whitei | reverse complement strand
GCATGGTCCTGTTAGCAGTGAGGTTCTGTTAGCAGCATGGTCCTGTTAGCAGTGAGGTTCTGTTAGCTGCATGGCCCTGTTAGCAGTGAGGTTCTGTTTGCAATGTAATTCTGTTAGCAGTGTGGCCTTGCTTCCAACATTGTCCTGTTAGCAAAGTGGTTCTATCGGCAATGTGGTCCTGTTAGCGGGCTGTTCATCTATATAAATAAGTGTATGTATGTATATATATATATATATATATATATA
>NC_056514.1:38333308-38352365 GCF_014905685.2 Nematolebias whitei | reverse complement strand
TATATATATATATATATATATATATATATATATATATATACATATATCAATTTATTACTGTACTCCTAATCATTATTAGACCTTCATCAGGCCAAAAAGAATTATGAGTTGGATTAACAACTAATCACATCTACATGTCTAAAGGGTTTAATGAGACCATAAATACCTCTGCACATCATTTAAAAATAACCGGTCATAAATATATTATTGTCTTTACTTCCTTATAATTTAATGATCACAGCCAGTTTTGAAGTCTTTCAAAATGCGTTATTGCAAACGAATATATTTCAAAAACATGCACAACACATAGGACTTCAGTTGTTTTTATATTTTCATTTAAAGGTGTTTAAATCTGCTCGGAGTATTGATCCGGTCACGTGTCACTGGTTTGAGGATTCTTCCTTCAGGCGAGAATGTCGAGATCTTCATGTGTTTATGCTTTGTTCATTGACAGGTGTTGGTCTTTGTGTGCAGAGTCAGATTTCTGGTAGATGTACAGATTGCTTTGTGCACGTGTGTACAGATTGCTTTGTGCACGTGGACTCTGTCTGGGTTTTGAATTCGGGACGTCCTTTCTGAGTCTCCTGGATGACTCAAGTCGTTTCTGAGCGACAGCTGTGCAGAAACGGCTTCAGCTCGTCGACAGTGAGTGGCTGTTTGAGCGTAGAGAGTAAATCATCTGAACGTCCGGCACCTGAGAGCTGCGGGACGTGTTGGCACATTCCTCCACACCGCGCTGCTTTCATGTGCACCCCAACATCAATGCTTGATCCGAGGTAAATTAGCTGCTGTGACGGATTGATTGGTTGACCTTTGTATTGATCTGCGTGACCCGTGGGCTGCTCCGTCCTCCTCTCCCTCAGGGAAGTCCTATCTTGTATCTCGTTGTAAGCCAGCTTTGATGATGAGGGGAAAGCCCAGAAGAGATGCAGCTCCTCCATCATTCATCACAGCAGGGTCTGCGGTGTCGAGGAGCGCTATCCATCAGGCAGTGTTGACTTCACGTGCGCGCTCACTCGTATTGTACTCTCTAAAAAACGAACAAAAAAATCAAATAGTGGTGTGACGGCAGAAGTGGCTCCTGCATCCATCGTTCTGCGACTCGAACAGAAATCCCAGCTCCATTGGATCTGCCGTGCCAGTCTCCTTATCAGCACCTGGCACACCATCCGGCCTCACGCCAAGTCTGCCGGTGCGCCGTGGCCGCTCCGACACGCTCCTTGTCCCCGTTTGCCTCACAGATTCATAATACCCATCAAATGGCACAATCGGTGATGCTGCACGCAGCTTGAGTGACAGCTCACTGACCAAGAGAACACTCTTTACAAAACAAAGCCTTCTTTTTATTTGTTGTTTCCAAAAATGTGTTTTTTTTGGAACCAAACGACCCAAACACTGCAGGAACTTCTCTGCACATGGCAGGAAAGAAGAGTCCAAACTGTAAAACGCAAAGATAAACTGATGAAAAGGAGCAGAAACTGAATCATTCATGTGGACGGACTAATCTGCGTCGTGTCGGTGGAAATACGTGGACGTAATGGAGGATTTATGCCAAGTTATTTAAACACAGCTGCCATTTTTATTATGTATTTAATCTTATTTCAAATTTAAAATGTAAAATTTCTCACTTTAAAAAAAAAATCATTTGATGTACATTGTTGATCTTTTTCTGAAATAGTTGTGTTTTTGTATATCTAAAAGTTTAATAAAATTATACAGTAGTTCCTCGCTCTGTCGCGGTTTTTCAAAATAAGATTGGACACGACACACGATTGGCTGATTGATGGATGAGCTGCACGATTGGCGTGGAATTTTTTTTTAAAATAATAAATTATTTTAAATTATTTAGCACCTCTGTGCAGCCCGCACTGCATGATAAGCTTCCTCCTGCAGCTGATCAGCTGTTCACCATGCAGCGCTGAGAAGTGGGCGTGGCCAAGAGCGCTTGCAGGTGGCTGAGAGCAGAGGAGGCAGAAAGAGGGAAATCATGACATGACTCAGAGCGTTTAGAATTTAGAAACATTGTTTAGAATACTGCAAGAGTGTGGGAAGGATTTAAAACACCTTTACACACACACACATATATACATATATGTATACTGTTTGTATATGTATAGTAAAATAAACTACTTACTACTTGTGCTGCTATTCCTACTTTTTTCAGAAATAGATCTTGTTTAACTCTGAATGCCAGAAAACGCCTTGTAACCACTACCTTCCTACCAGTCATCGACTACGGTGACATTATTTACATGAATGCCCCTGCCAGCTCCTTGCAGATGTTGGATGCTGCAGATGTTGGATGCTGTCTACCATGGTGCAATAAGATTCATAAACTACTGCACCCTGTACTCATTGGTCAATTGGTCATCATTGTCTACACGTAGGCTCTCACACTGGTTCATCTTCATCTATAAATCCCTCCTTGGTCTGCTGCTATATCTCCTCCCACATGTCACGTCATCAGTGCAGTTACAACATGCGCTCTCAGGACATCATTACCTGCAGCGTTCACTCAGTGCGGACTGAACTTGGAGAAAAGGCCTTTTCCTACTCGGCTCCTGCACCTGGAACATCTTGCAACAGGAACTGAAGTTGTCCACCTTGATTTCTTTAAGGGGTTTCAAACATTTGATGATGTCAATAGAAAAATCAAAGCAAATATGTTCTTGTTCTTTAGTATTTCACCCTGTTTTACAACACCTGGATTTATTGTTTTGTACACTACTCTTATTTTTACTCTAGTTTATTGTTGTCATTGTTTACTGTTATTGTTGTCTGCACTTTATATGTTCTGTCTGGAGCAGGTCTCTTGTAAATGAGTCCCTGTGGCTCATTGAGATTAGCCTGTATAAATAAAGGCTGAATGGACGAATGTTTGGCTACAAAAACAGCCGAAGTTGAAAATATGTCACCATCAGTGCTGTTTATGAAAGAACTGTTTGGAGTGAAGTCTAGAAGTTTTGATGTGTTGGTTCATATTTACGCTCAGATTTGTTGAGTAAAGTATGCAGATGAAAGTGCTCCGTTTCCATGTGGACGCAGCGCTGAAACAATTTAAAACAAAACCTTCGTGGGTTCATAAAATACCGTTCCAGTGTGGACGGGGCCCAAGTCGGAGAACATATTTCTCTGCAGCGCTGCTCTCTGTTTATCCCCCTTTAATTACCATAATGTCCCGGTCCGTTGAGGTGGGGGTGTTGCTGGAGGACGAGGAGGAGCGACGTGATTTAATCCTCCATCCGTCGCTCCTTTCTTCGTACTCCTGTTGTGCTCCCAACACTTTTTTTTTTTTTTTTATCATTCCGGGAAAGCTTGCGTCCATAACAGCTGATGGCTCTGCGTGTTTCTTTGTGTGGTTCTGCACTAACGCAGGAAACGACACAAAGCCGATCAGCTCTACTTTTAGAAGCAGGAATACCACATTTCAGCATAAACACAGATGATATAAATTATCCCCCCCCCCCCCCCCCACACACACACACACACCCCAACGTTCTCTGTGTTACAGATGAATATTTCATAAATTCCAGCTCAGCCATCCACATCACGGTACCTGTCAGGGTTTGTCAGAGGAGTGATGGTGACAAGAACCCCCCCCCCCCCTCCACCCCCACCCTTGTCTATTCTGAGCTACAGTTTTAATTGCTTTACATAGTCTGTGTGTAAAACGAGGTTTAAGGAGGGTTTTGTTTCGGGTCACCGGCTTTTATAACGACCACACGGGGCTTGTCTGAGCAGGACTTAAGTGAAAAAGTCCACAAGGGTTGGAGACCTTAATTTGATTATTTCTTTTTATTCCCAGAGGGTGAATCATGTCGTAAGTCAATGAATAATGTAGCCATTTAAATCTTATTGTGTGAGGATGTGAACGGGTATTGTGTGGGTGACTCCTTTAAAAAGCAGAAACAGCTGAGAACTGATGTGTCCTCAGCAGAAACATGACCCATAATCCTGTGATCCGTCATCGGCCTGCAGAGGGTTTAAAAAATCAAGCACAGCTTTCACCTTCACCAAACTCACCGCTGCACTCCAGAGCACGAAACTGGTTTTGTAACGTTCACTCGGCTGAACAACTAATACATTTTCAATAAATGTCACTTGTTTTCCTTAAATGTGATTGTAAGGACTAGTTTACCACATTTATAGTGTTTCTTATAAAGTTAAGCTTTTAGAAACAAAGACGTTAAACTCATGTTTTAACATTTATTATACGGTGGAAAACGTCAGGAAACAATGGTATAAAACACGTTATGTACAGCCGTTCAGAATATAAAATACACTTTTTGTTACCAGCAGCATGTTGGAGTTCCTGGAGAAGCTATTTTTAAACTAATCAAACAAAAAACCCAACAAGCTTGATGTCGTTCTAATACTTTGGTGTTTACAAAAATAAATTAAAGACGACATTTTCCCTTGAATAAGTTGTTTTATGCTCTAATGATGCACAACGTGGCTTAGGCAACAACCGTTGCTCTGAAAATGACAAAGTAAACAGACTGGATTAAAAGAAAAGACCTTTAGAAAGTCCTGGACAACTGTTATTCCAGACCACATTAGGAAATCCAAATATTTTTTATTTAAAAAGGAGGTTTTATGTTGTACTTTATGGCCCTGGGAGGTTTTGTTCTACCCCAAACTGAGCTTGTACAACTGTGAGGTAAAACCATCGGTGTTTAGCAGCTCAACAGCTGCGGTGGGTTTTTAATACGACAAAAAGCAGCACTGGTGGAGGACGCTCTCTGAGAATGTAGCTTTAATCCTCTAGATATTTATTCTAGGAACTAAGGACGCGTCAGCCACTGCACTCTATTATACTCTGTTACACAGTAATCACAGTTTCTGCTGAAATATCGGCTGTGCAAATATACAGTAATACAAATAAGTAGCAGTTCATTTCAAGACATACAAGAAATTAAAACAATACAAGTTGCATACAACAATGTCAACTTGTGTCCCTCAAAACGTTTTGACCAGATTTCATTGTGTGAACATTTTACGAAGCATTCATTCTACTATGATCCATTTTTCTTTCCATACGTTTTTCAGCATCTTTCTTGATCCACAGTTTTTGTGCTGTTTCAACAAATCACAAATCAAAGCGTTCAGCTCTTTCAGGAGAAGGATGCTATGACTTTTGGTGTTGGTGCAACTTTAGCTTGTTGAAATATTTAGCCTTTGCTGCCATTTTTTCCTCATAGAAAATGAATTGAGCTCATTTTACATCCTTCACATCTTTAAATCAGTTTACAGCCTTTTACTGCTCCGTTCACATTTTGTTCTGCTTCAGCTTCTTTCAGCTTCCTTCTGCAGATTTACCCTTTTTTTCAGCTAATTTCAGCTAATTACTAATAATAATAACTAATGCTGTTTTTTTCCCAGCTGTTTTGTGCTCCTTCCAGATTATTTCTGCTAACTACAACATTTCTGTGCTCCTTCTAACTTCTTTTTGCTAATTTCAGCTTATTTCTGCTTTGTGCTACTATTTAACTGTTTTTTTCTAATCTTAGTTTTTCAGCTAAATTCACATTTATGGCACTCATTTCATGTTTTTTTTCAGCCTAATTGAGCCAAAAAAAAGTGCTCTTTCCACTTCCTTCTGGTAATTTAAGCTTCTTTTTGCTTTTTTAAGCTACTTTTCAGCTGTTTTTTTTTTTTTTGTTCATTTCTGCATTTTTCAGCCTAACTGGACAAACATGTTCTTTCTGCTTCCTTCTGCTAATTTAAGCTTGATTTACCCTTTTAGCTATCGTTTTAGCATTTTTAGCTAATTTCAGCTGTTTTCAGACAAATTCCAGGTTTTTCATGGTCATTTCTGCTACTTTAAGCCCAATTTACTTCTTTCTGCTAATTTAAGCTTGTTATGCGCCTTTCAGCTTTTTTCTATTAGTTTCAGCTTTTTCTGCCATTTCAGCTACATTTTAACTGTCTTTATGCTAAACTTAGCCTTCTCAGCTCATCTCTTAGCTCATTTCAGCTCTTTTCACTTCCTTCTGATAGTTTAAGCTCATTTCCTAATTTTTGTGCTAATTTCTGCTCATTTAAACTTAAATATGAGTTCTTTCTGCTTTCTTCTGCTAATTTAGGCTTGTTCTTCCATTACAGCTACATTTCAGCATGTTTTAATTTCAGCTGTTTTTCTGCAAGTTCTTTGGCAATAAGCATTCACTCTGCATTTTCGCAAGAAATGCAATTTCTCTAGTTTTTTTTTTAGCTCAAGGGTCAGACCGTAAGCCACGCCCCTCCGGTCTACCTGACCCATTTACCTGTTGGATAGGGCCTCTTTAGTAATGTCCCATTTCATCACATTTGAATGTTTCACATCAGCTTGAACTTGTTTGTTTCACCTCATCGGAGTGCATCAGGCTGGAGGTGAACATTTTTAATTGGGGGTGTTGAATGGAGGGGTGGGGAGTCTGTACCGTTATAGTGGTGTTACTGGTCTGAGCCTCTGCCCAGCGCGTCTCCCCCTGATGGGAAGTGGTTCGAGCCCGATGCAGCTTCGCAGAATTCTGTCACACAGTCTTGATTTTATCTCCCCACAGCCCAACGTGCGCAGGATGTCACTGAAAAGGAGCGTCCCCTGGAGGATGTGGAAACTCGGGCGTTAGATTCCAGTCGAGTGTGTCGGAGGTGCAGCCCAGCCCGTCCGTCTTCTCATTAGTCTTTCCCTGTCAGTGCTGTCAAGGTGAACAGTTGGTTTGGGTTGAACCCCTGACATCATCAGAACTGCTGCGGGGTTCTGTTTATGTTCTGCTCAACAACTCAGCAGAAACCTTCCAGTTTTACCAGTTAACCCAGCACAAATAATTTGCGGACACTTTTTTCTGGTGTTAATTTCTCATCCCGAACACCAGCAGTCTGTCCTGCTTCGTTGCAACAACGATCCCTGATCTGGGTTTGATGAGCTCATAAATCCAGGAGCCCGGAGCTCGGTGAGGACCAGTTCCATAACCATCAGATGGCTTTACTGGCCCGGAGAGCGAAGCAGCAGACCGTTGGAGGGGGGGAGGGGGGGGGGCTTGTTATTAGCCTGATTTATCCACAATCCCCATGAGTGTCATCTTCATCACTGCAGCCGGTCTGCTACAGTAGATGGCCCCTGCCTTATACTAGCATGCCCCCCCTCGTCCCACTGCAACGATGCTCCAATGACCATGCACTCCTGTAATGTCTGTTCTTATCTGATTTATCGTGGCTTTGTGGTCCTCTCACCTCATCAGTCACTTATGGCTTCAGATCTGGAGTCGGCCTGCGCACCATGTGAACCATGGACCTCCAGCATCTTCAGCCTTCGCTCAAAGTCCAATGTGGACACCGTTTGTTTGCTTTTCTCTGTTCAGTGTGAGTAGACTTGTAACCCTGTGCGTGCGCATGTGTTTTACCTTCTTGTCTTTTTGTCCTGAGTTTTTAAAATTTAGCTCGTGACTGCAAAGACGGCATGAAGCGAGTTGGAGATGAGCTGCAGCTTTAGTCACTTTGTAGTTAATGCTAATAATAAGCTTCATCCAAAAAAATGTAAATATTTACAAGAAAGAAAAGTGTGCTTGGGTTCCCTCTCAGCTACCACTACACCAAATTTCAGCTGAATAGCTCTAAAATGACTAAGTTCTTGTATTTTTTCCCTTTTAGCTAAAGTGGCCATCTTGGATTTTTATTCTTAAATTCAATATTTAGTGGACATTGCTCTTGGTTACCAACACACCAATGAATAACTCTAAAAATTGCTAATTTATAGTATTTTTCCTTTTAGCTCAGGTGGCCATCTTGGATTTTTGATTTTCAGTCTATTAGAGATTGTTCTCGGCTACCAACACACCAAATGTCAGCTGAATAGTTCTAAAAACGGCTGAGTTATCATATTTTTTCTCTTTTAGCTTTGTTTGCAAATTACTTCACCATGTTAACTCGAAACAGTTCGGGCCGCATTAAAGTGATGGAAGAGTTAGATATAAAGTTAAGAAACCCGTTGTCAGTTGGATAATAATGGGTGCTGCCGCTTACTAGGCAGTCCCCAATTAAAGCCTTAATTAAAAGTTATACATCGTAGGTTATTATTGATGCACTTAAAGTAATAACAGTTTAAAATTGTATCTGAAAAATCTGTTTTTGAAACGTTGAACCCACGAGGGTTTGTCTGATTTTAAATTCAAATTTAACGCCAGTTCATGTCTGTTTTACTCGGACAACATTTTGACAGTAGCATCATGAAACCCAGCCTGGTGTGAGTTCCTCCCTGAATGCAGTCAGAATTTAAATGGACCTCCTTCCCAGAGAAATTCCTGAGAGCCCTTGGTTCCTCCCTCGCTGCCATCCTGAGCACGTGGGAGGCTCATCTCGGGGAACAATCGGTGATGAAAATGTAATCGCTCTCCGCTCTTTCTCATGCATTATGTACGAGACGGTGCAGGGTGGTGAAAACAGGACGAGGTCGTCAATCGTCATTTATCCAGAGAAACCATGTTAGAGATGTTCGCCAGCACAGCAGTGGAGGAACAGTAACGGAGATTACACGAGCAGAAACAAAAATAAAGTTTCACCTTACAGAGCTGAGTACTGTCGGCTTCTGTTTATTAATTTGGTCAAAATCACGCAGCATATTATTAAATCACCCTAAACGATGTAAAACATTCCAGCCTGGTTTCTGTAAATTCTTCAATTCTTTCCATGTGTACATAAAGTTAGTGCCTGCCGTTATGAAACGCAGGCCATTGTGTAATGTCCTGTGTCTGTTAGCAAAATATTGTATGAACTATAAGACGGGCTTAAATGAGAATCAGAAAATAATCATTTGTTGCACAACTACAGCTGATTAACTTTTGGAGTAATGCAGATTCGAGATGGATGTTTGCTAATAAACGTTAGCAATCACAGAAAGGTCTAACTCGGTTAATTTTACAGATACTGAGCTAATCTTAGTGAGTTAGTCTCTGGGAATCATCCTCAACACCTAATCTGAGTGCTGTTCATATATATTCAATTCAAATTCAAAAATACTTTATTAACCCCAAAGGGAAATTATTTGTTGTTGTAACTCGTTATCCTCATTTCATTAAGAGATGTTATAGATGCTGAGGTCTGTTGACAAGAAGGATCTCTTGTAAAGGTCCATCCTACAGTGGATCCTAAGAAACTGGCTGCAGATGCCGTCTGATCCGTCCACCCAGTCTTGGCCAGCCTCCCGGCCCCCCCGAGCTGTAGGACCGCCTGAATGCTGGGGAGAACTCCTCCCAGAGCGATGGTCACTCCTCCCAGCAGTCCGCCGAGGGACGATCCTGTCCTTCCGCTGTCGTGAGCCGTGTTTCCTGCTAGTTCCAGGATCTCAGTGGTCAGGTACTCGAGCACAGCTGGCAGGTAGATGAGAATGCATCCACAGAACATCCTTTTCAACTCATTTGAGATTTGGGGCTGTAGTTGAGATATTATTTGAGCTTTTGAGATGTTAATCAGCTGCTCCTGGTTGCAGAAACTGCCTTGTTGCCGTGGTTACGCATCATAAGAAATGTCCAAAACTAAAAAAAAGTTTCAGTAAAAATCCTTCCAGCTGCACAGCGTCTGATACCAGAGGAAACAATCATCCAAAAAATGTGATTTACATCCAGAAAAAGAGGAATTAAAGTTTCCAAAAGCAAAATCTCAGAATGAAAGTAACAGAGCTGCTCCAACATGCAGCCACCTTCAGCGGCGCAATTCTAGAACATCAAATCTTGGTATATAACAACCGGCCTCCCCAATAATTTGTGGAAACTGCATTTTATTTTATTTAAAAAAAAATTTTTTTTGCTTGAAAGTACAGTAGTCCCTCGCTCTATCATGGTTTTTCAAAATAAGATTGGACATGACACACAACTGGCTGATGGATGGATGAGCCGCACAATTGGCATGGAATTTTTATATTTAAAATAAATCATTTTAAATTATTTAGCACCTCCTGCACCTTTGTGCAGCCCACACTGCTGCAGGATTAACTTCCTGCTGCAGCTGATCAGCTGTTCACCGTGCAGCACGGAGAAGTGGGCGTGGCCAAGAGTTGCAGATGGTTGAGAGCGGAGGGGGCAGGGAGCTGAAATCATGACATTCTGTGCTCTTTTAGAGCGTTTAGAGTTTAGAAACATTGTTTAGAATATTGCACAAGTGTGGGAAGGGTTTAAAACTAAAATAAACTACTACTTACTACTTGTACTACTATTCCTACTTCACGGTTTTTCACTGACCACGGAGCTTCAGGGCACGGATCCCCCGCGATAAACGAGAGACTACTGTATATTTTTCTGAAATGGAGTGGCCAAATATTATTCTGAAGCGGCCAAGGCCACCACTGGCCACCCCCTGGCTCTGCCACTGCTCCTGGGGTTGGATAAAATCGCTCCCTCCACTCGCCTGGACTCATCGCCCTGCGCTGCCTCGGACACACAAAGCAAGAACCTCCCTCTGTTCTTCTACAGCGTAACTCCTACTCACTGGAATAACTTTCACCAAAAACATTCAGGTTTCTTCCATTCCCTGTTCAGTTCCAGTCCAGAAAAACACTCATCTCCAAAACTGCATGCGTTTACTTTTTAAATCCCTCATCTGCAGGGAACATCGGTGCCCCGCTCGTCAGCTCTGGTCTGAAAGATGGCGGGTGATATTCCATCACAGACTGTTAAGCCTTTAAGTAGGTTTCTGGACTCTTTTTATTTTCTGGACACATAATAAGCTCTAAACTTTTATTGTTTGTAGTTTCAGTTATCTTTTACTCTGCTGTTGCACCTCTGGTCTCATCAGTTGAAAAACGCCTGCGCCACAGTTTCAATATGCAAATGTAAAAACATAACTTTCTTTTTTTTTCAAAACTGCTGGCCTTCCCTGCATTATGAAAGATGAAATATTCATGATTACTCCGCCTTGCAGTAGAATCATACCCAGCACTTTGTTGGATTGCCTTAAATTTGTGATTGCTAGGTTTGTGACACTGGATTAGTGGACATGAAGGAATATTTAGGAGGTGCACACGCACAGCTAAATGAGTGTCTGTGTGAATGGGAGGATACGGTACAAGCTGGGCGTACGGTAGTGATTTCAGAGAGCTTGGATTAGACGCTGTGGCTCCCCTGGGCCCCGCTTACATCTATTATTCATGTTACGGGCTGTAGCCACTCGACTCGTGTTTGTTTAGAGCCAGCTTTGTTTTTGTTGTTTTAGCCCTTTTTCTGTCTGAATGCATGTTGTCAAGGACTCGCAATGAAAAATAAACACTTTTTTTTATCATAACGGCAAACCAGATTGAGTCCAGGGAGTAAATTATTAGATTAAACTGAACTATATAATTTAATTATGAAATGTCATTGTAATCAACCAGTGTTCGTGATCTAAACCGCTTTAATTCAATTTATTTCAGTGGATTTTTTTTCTGTCAAAGCTTGTTTCAGAATAAAACATTATTCTTTATGCTTCACATTGTAGTAATGAGTTTATGATTTTTAAAGTGTGGGTCAGTAAACTAATAACTTAAAGTGTTGTTGAGCATAAAAGATGTATCTGTGTAGATTAATTTCCTTCCAAAGGTATTTCATTCAAATTAAACTGGTTACTCTGAATTTTCACCATCTTTCTTCATTAAAGGGACTCACTGCAAACCATGTCAAATATGAAAAGGTTCTCCAAAAGGTGCAGTTTGAAGGAATTTACTCTGGTAGTTTTCCAGATAAACACGTGTGCGGTTCTTAACGCGGGCCCACACTGAATGTAAACAAAAGCTGAATCTGTCAAAAGCCACATGAAAGCTTGTCATGTGACCTTCGTTAGATCAACTGTAAACAAGTAAACAGATATAACTGTTATGTTTAAAGTTTGACTTATTTTCAATCACTTCTGATCTTTTCATATATAAACAAATATTCTAGTTGACATCTGGTTCCAAATGTTTAATTTAGGATTTAGGAATTTAAGGAAAAGTTAAATTTTTCAAGACTTCACAACGAGGACATTTAAAATCAATGTGATTGTTCTGAATATTTGAGTTTGCTTTGGCTGCCGCCGAGTGCTTCGTGTCAACAACATGCTGGGAAGTTTGTTGTGGTTTTACAAGCTAAATGCAGCCGAAAGTTTTTATTAATTACTGTACGGTGTGCTGCCAAAGTTTTAAAACCCAAGAAAACATCAACTTATAGAAGACTAGGTTGTTTTGTTTGGCCGGTTTACACCATTCACTTGAAATCGCTCACAAAGTCAACAGATCTGCTGCACTTATCACATTTTTAACAGTTTCCATTCTGAGCCATCAACACACTTTTAAATTGATTAAAGTTGTGTTTGATTGTCTGCACCTTTTATCAAAATATGTCGTAAATCCCGACATATTTTGATAAAACATCCAGAAAGTAATCAATGGATGTGCATCTACAGCTGATTATCATTTGGAGTTGGTACAGATCAAGCTGGCTGCTGAGCCTTGCGTACCCCGGAGTGGCCACACTTCAGTGAATGTGACAGATTTTGAGCTCAGATCTGAGCGTTCTTTGGGACGTTGCGTGATTTTGGTGTTATTTCCCAGACTGGACTCTGCCGCTAAAGGCAGCAGGCAGTATGCGTTTTTTCACCCAAAGCTAGTCCTTTATTTATCTCGTGTTTCTGTGTGTTCAGGTTTGGCGGGGCACCCTTGCCAGAATGCGTTACCGGCGGATGCGTGCCGCCCTCATCATCCTGCAGGCGTACAGGCGTTACAAGGTCAAGTCCTACATCCGCGAGGTCAACCGTCGCTTCAGAAACGTCAAATCCATGAAGGATTACGGCCGACACGTGAAGTGGCCCACGCCTCCCAAAGTCCTGCGCAAGTTCGAGGAAGCGCTGAAGAACATCCACAGCAGGTATCCACACAGAACACCAGACCTCTAAATCGTTTCATCATAAATCTGGTGCTCAGGTCAGCTTAAAAAAATTTGATTTAACTTAAATTTGAAGTAAAACTACTAAATTTTATTCAATTTACTCAAATTCAAACTCAGTAAATTACTCCAGCAGCAGAGAGGCAGCAGGTTTTTTCCAATTATTTAACAGTCAACAATGGTGTACCACAAGGCTCAGTCTTAGGACCCACCATCTTGGTAATGTAGGTCAAAGCATCCCTTATCAGGTCTCTCTTGTAAATGAGTCCTTGAGGCTCAATGGGATTAACCTGTCTAAATAAAGGTTGAATGAATGAATGATGAATCTTTACATTTCTATGCTGATGACACAGTTGTTTATTGTCGAGCTAAAACAGTTGGAAACATTTTCCAGCTTTTGCAATCTGTCTTTGACGTCATCCAGTCAGATTTGTTCCATCTCAAACTTGTCCTAAACGCTGACAAAACCAAAGGGATGTTATTTCAAACATGAAGTCGGTCCCAGCAGTTCTTCCTCTTGATTTTATCCTCAAATGGCGTCCCTTATGAGTTTGTTGATTCCTATAAATATTTGAGTATCTTGGTCGACTCGCAGCTCCATGTGTAAAACTTGGTAAAGAAACTGAAAGTTAAACTGGGTTTCTTTTTCAGAACCAGATCCTGTTTAACTCCGAATGCTAGAAAACACCTTGTGTCTGTGACTTTCCTTCCCTCCATTGATTACGGTGACATTATTTACATGAACGCTCCTACAAGAACCCTGCAGATGTTAGACGCTGCAGATGTTGGATGCTGTCTATCATGGTGCACTAAGATTCATAACTGGCTGTGATTATCGTACCCACCACTGCACCCAGTATTCACTGGTTAACTGGACATCATTAACTTCACGCAGACTCTCTCACTGGTACATTTTCATCTTTAAATCACTTCTTGGTCTGCTGCCTTCATACATCTCCTCCTACTTGTCTCTGTGTGAGTGCAGCTACAGCGTGCGCTCTCAGGACATCATTACCTGCAGTGTTCCCTCAGTGAGGACTGAACTAGACAAAAGGGCCTTCTCCTACTCCGCTCCTGTTTCCTGGAATATCTTACAAAAAGATCTGAAGCTCTCGACCTTTGACCTCTCTAAATGGCTGTTAAACATCTAAGTTCCTGGCAAGAACCAACGCAGACATGTTCCTGCTTTTAGTTTTCTACACCGCCTCGTAATCTAGATGTTTTTTTGTTACATTTTCTTTTAAATACCGTTTTATTTTCACTTGTTAACAAAAATCTCATTTTGTTCACATCCTTTATGATCGTCTATTGTCGTCTTTGTTGTCCACTGTTGTCATCACTCTTTGTTAAAATCAGGTCTCTCTTGTAAAGAATCCCTGAGGCTCAATGGGATTAATCTATAAATAAAGGTTGAATGAAAAAAAACAAACTTTTTTTCCAGATTTAAATGTTTTCAAATAGTTTATTTTTAATGAAAATAGCTTTCATGGATTGGCTAAATCTGTCCTGAGATACACACACATTAGAGAAAAGGTGGCCTCGAGTGTGATTTAAAACCAGATGTGTCCTTTTGAAGCAGCTTACACATGTTTCCTCCGGCCTCAGGCTCAAACTGGGCATTGATTTTATTCTTCCTCCATCAAAGGCTCATCGCTGCCTTTCATCCTTTTGTCTGGTCCACAGTTAGAAAAGAGCTTTGCTTGAGAATTATGTTGGCTGTCAGGGTTTGTGAGTCAAAAGGTGAAGGCACAACTCAGCTGCTAGCTCAAGGTTTTCTCAACATGCACTGATGGAGAAAGATTTTTTTATTGAATTTCTTCCCCCTGTGATGAGTTTACTCTTGATGCATGTTGTTGATGCTTCCTTCAGGTGGTGGGCATGGACACTGATCAAAAACCTCTCTCCAGAGGAGACTCTGCAGGTCAGGGCCAAAGTAGCCGGCCTGGAGGCCCTGAAGGGCCAAAGGGTCGACTTGGGCTTACAGAGATCCTGGGAAGGAAACTACATGGTGAGTAGGTCGAATTAAAGACGTACTGCACAGAAACAATTGTTTTAAATGCCTTGTATATTATTTTTTTTATTACCTAGCTTCTGGTTTCACATAAGTTAGTTTTCTTTTTCAGAAATAAACGATAAAACAGCTTCTTGTGTTGAAACAAAGTTGCTCTTTCTGTTGTGCACAACAACATTTAGATGTTGGATTTTACAAACCTCCTCAGAGTGAACTAAATTAATAATTTCATGCCGTGTTTCAGTGACTACATTCTGTCACTTTTGTGTAAATGTTGCCTAAAGCTCGTCGTGTTCAGAGGCACCAATGGCAGTGAAAGAGCAACATGTTTGGAAACATGATTTTTGTGTTTTGCAAGACAAACAGCGTATTAACCTCCTAGGACCTGGCATCCACATATGCCAGAGTTCAGGTCTTAGGAGGTTAAAGTATAATCTAAAAGACTGTATAAAGACCATGTCTGAAGAGAAGCACAAACGATGTTTAAATGGAAACATGCAGACGCTGTTATTAAGTATCGCAAGTAACGAGCAGAAGCAGAAGAGGATCAACATGTCTGTAAACTTTATGTTGACACCTTGAAGGTAGTATGGGACTGTTGGAGATCGAGAAGGCCGAAGGTTTGAAAGAAGTGGGGGTAAAGGAAGCCATTTGTATAAAACGAGGGAAACCATCTTTAAACAGAAGAGGAGGTCTCAGATTTCAACTTTCTAAAACTTATAAAGCAGCTTTAGGACTGATACGCAGTCATTTTCACTCCTATCGGGAATTTCATCCATGTCACCAGAGTCCATCTGTGAGTCAGACTAACAAAGACCCTAACGAACCCCTATTGTGAGGAGCGATAGGGCGATCTGCATATGCACCTAGCTTACCTCAGCTTTATAACTCGCTCTGTTCTTTGAATTGAGGAATTTCCTCGGATGAGAAGCGAAACGTCTTCTGTTATAAATAAAGTCCAGTTGTTTTTGTCTTGAACCTTTTTGAATTTACCGTGTCCTGGATGACTGGACATGGTAAACCAGCAGACTGTTAAACTGTTGGGGAGGCAAACTGGACTAAAAGCTCTAGGATTGTGCCGCTGAAGGTGGCTACATGTTGGAGTAGCTGTTACTTTCATTCTGGGATATTGCTTTTGAAAACTTTAGTTCCACTTTTTTGAGGCTTTTTTAATGGCTTTTATTTTATTTTTTTTGGGATGATTACTTCCTCTGGTATCTGATGCTGTGCAGCTGGAAGGATTTTTACTGAAACCTTTTTACTTACTTGTGAACATTTGTTATGAAGCGTAACCATGACAACAAGGTGGTTTTTACAACCGGGAGCAACTGATGAACATCTCAGATCTCAAATAACACCTCAAATACAGCCCCAAACCACAAATGAGTTGTAAAAGAGGCGCCGTGGATGCATCGCCGTCTACCTGGCAAAGGTGCTCAAGTGACTGTCTGCTGAGATCCTTGGAGCTGGCAGGAAACGTGGCTCATGACAACAGGATCATCCCCCGACACCTGCAGCTGGCTGGCTGCAAGCTGCTGAGAGGAGTCGCTCAGGAAGAAGTTCTGCCCAAGATTCAGGTGGTCCTGCTGCCCAGGACGACCAAGAGGCCCGCTGGGTCTGGGTGGACGGATTGGCATCTGCGGCCAGTTTCTTTAGATCCGCAGCGGGATGGACTGCTGTGGGAGATCCTTCCTGCCCACAGCCGTCATCACCTAGAACTCTTAATGAAACCAGGATGATGAGCTACAACATTTAATTTCCCTTTGGGATTAACAAAGTATTCTGAGAAGATTGCATGAAAGTAGGCAAATCTTACGTTGCAGCCTCCCTGAAATTCGACTGTGACCCAGCGATCGGTGAGCTGCTCAGCCGTTTTCTGAGAGGCCACTTTTAGAAAATTACGGTTAATTTTTCTGTGCAAAGCTCACAAAACCGTATTCTTGGCCTTTATCTTGATTCCCACCTTGGATTACGTTGTACTAATCTTAGAAACCTCCCAGATGTTTGATTTAATCTACCACGGTGCACATCTGAAATGAAGCTGGGCAGCATTGGACCAGTTTTATTTTTATCACTGGTGTGGTTTTAGATGTTTGTGGTTCCTCCGATGTTCTCAGTCAGAAAATAACTTTTAGTCTCAAGACAAGTTGAAGTCACTCGAGACTAAATCGAAAAGGGTTTGAGACAACCACAGTTTTTGAAGAAACTTTGTTACACAAATATTTTGAGCAACATTCAAGTGAGGAAGTTGAGAACCCTGCAAACGTTGCAGGACACACACGCAGACTGTTACATGATCGCCCACCTTTCATGGTGGTGGGTGACAAGTATTAAACTGCTTGTTGACAACGGTTGCATTCAACGGGTTTATTACTCCGTGTGACTGAATGACTTAAACAAGATTCAGATATTTTATTTTCAGATAAAACTTTATGATACAAGATCCTTCCACTCCCTTAAGTTGTACGTTTACGGGCGATATACGTTTTTAAGCTTTTCTTCAATTTCATCTAAATGCTGCCGTGTTAACACGAGTTGTTGCGTGTTGTGTTTGACAGAAAGGCGACAGCCCCGACGCAGCTTCATCCTTCACGCTCGTTTCCAGCGAGCTGCAGCGCAAAGACAAGTTCATGAGAGTTTTGTTCTCCTGCAACGTGCGAAAGGTAACGAGCTTTACAAGCTTTTGTTCTCGTCTATCCACGTCTACCTGCAGCAGGTGTGAACAAATCTGAGCTGCTGCTGGACAGCCCCATCTCCCCGCAGGGCGTGTGCACGTTGGCCTGTTGTTGCTCCTGCTGCCTCCTGGGATGACTAATGAGGAGCTCTGTGTTTCCCAGATCAACCGTTTCCACAAGGCAGAGAACCGAGCCGTGCTCATCACCGACCGCCACCTGTATAAAATGGACCCCCTGAAGCAGTATAAAGCCATGAAGAGCATCCCCCTGTACAACGTAAGATACCCCCTTTGTTTACTGCTGCTCTTAAAGCCAACATAGTAAACAAAGGCTCATTAGACACAGAACATCATGGGGCACAGGTTTCAAACCGTCTCCTTGGGTAACTCATGCAGGAGATGTTCTAGAGCAAAATCTATAAAGATGAGGAGTTTCAGGTAAACGAGCAAACACTGACTAATATAGAAGAGTTAATAAAGCTTATACATAGAAGCACTGAAAGGTTTTTCAACATTGTGAATATTAAAAATACCACAAACTTTTGCTTGTTTTTATTGTTCATGTGGGATAATAAATAAATAAACAAACAAACAAACAAAAGAAATCATACAAAACAAAATTAAATGTAAACGCTGAGTGCTGAATGGCTTTGCTGACATTTGTGAAACAAGGCACAAAGCTAAAATCAGCAAAACAGTAGCTAGAATTTTTAAATGAGCTAAAAACTAAAAGTAGCGGTTCAGTAGTTTTTTTCTTCTTCTTCTTTCGGCTGCTCCCTTCTTCAGGGGTCACCACAGCAAACTAACTCTCATGAAGACTTGGCAAATGTTGTTCCACCAGATGTTCTTCCTGACTCAACCACAGACCACTGAGCTACCACAGCCCTCTGTGTGGAGCAGAGAGCTGCTGTCTAGGGCGCCCAGGGGAGCAGATGATTGGGGGTGGGTTAAGGGCCTTGCTCAAGGGCCCAGTGTCGGGCAGATGAGGGTGGAGGCAGATGAGGGTGCTTCACCTATCCCACCCACATTTTGTTCTGGAGAGTTGAACTGGCATCCTTCCAATCACAGGCCCAACCTCTCGAACTTCTGAGCCCCCGCTCCCCATAGTAGCAGTTTGATAGTAAAAAGCTAAAAGTAGCATTTCGGTACTAAAAAGCTAAAAGTAGCAGTTCGGTAGTAAAAAGCTAAAAGTAGCAGTTCGGTACTAAAAAGCTAAAAGTAGCAGTTCGGTAGTAAAAAGCTAAAAGTAGCAGTTCGGTAGTAAAAAGCTAAAAGTAGCAGTTCAGTAGTAAAAAGCTAAAAGTAGCAGTTTGATAGTAAAAAGCCAAAAGTAACAGTTTGGTACTAAAAAGCTAAAAGTAGCTGTTCAGTAGTAAAAAGCTAAAAGTAGCAGTTTGATTGTTAAAAGCTAAAAGTAGCAGTTTGATTGTTAAAAGCTAAAAGTAGCAGTTTGATTGTTAAAAGCTAAAAGTAGCAGTTCAGTAGTAAAAAGCTAAAAGTAGCAGT
>NC_056514.1:38323998-38333298 GCF_014905685.2 Nematolebias whitei | reverse complement strand
TAGTAAAAAGCTAAAAGTAGCAGTTCAGTAGTAAAAAGCTAAAAGTATCAGTTTGATAGTTAAAAGCTAAAAGTAGCAGTTTGGTGGTTAAAAGCTAAAAGTAGCAGTTTGGTAGTAAAAAGCTAAAAGTAGCAGTTTGGTGGTTAAAAGCTAAAAGTATCTAAGGAAAACCAAAACAAATCAAACATGCTAAAGCAGATTTCTAAAGAGAACGGAGTTAAAGGGCTGAAGCGATCTCATGTCTTTCTATGGGAAAATAAATATTGTGAAAAGTATAAAAGTTACAAAAAGCAAAGGTCAGAGCACCCATCTTGTAAAAGGCTAAACAATTACAGAAAGTAGCCATTAAAAAAAAATAATTTCTCAGATAAAGGACCCAACAGATCAGTGGCTCGAGTAAAAGGGCTGCAGGAATATGTCAGGTTATTATTTTTGTACTCCTGTGTTCTGGTCTCCCTCTGTGTGTACTGAAATCTCTAACTGGTTTCCTGAAGTTGTGGTGGAGGTGCCACTGGTGTCTTGGCTCTCCCAGCATCCTTTTTGTATTAAGTGGCACCAAATGTCATTCAGCTCCGCGGTTGGTTGGTTTTAATCCACGTTCAGGATGACGGGCCTGTTATTCTGCTGCATGCACTCGGTACACACGGCTGTTTCCATGGCAAATCTGCCTCTTCTGCTTCAGGCTGTTTTTTTATCATTTGTTTACTGGTGACTGTCAAAATCCATATTTGTTCTCCATTGTTGTTTTTTTCGTATAATCTGCTTGCATAAATGTTGTTCCTTTGTCAAAGCTATGGTGATATTTTGATTTTAATCACTTTATGACAGGATCAATTCTGGAGCACATCTGTCTTTCTGTGCCATCACTTTAATTCATATAAAGCTTTGCGGCAGCGTCAGTCTCATCTTTAAGCTCTGAACAAGCAGCCCTCAGGCTACAGGCATCCCATCTCATCCCATCCAACATGAAGTAATAGATTTCCACAATGTTAAGTCTGAAACCGATTTTTCAATGGATATCAGAGGCCTGCGTTAGACTGATGTGCTAGTTTATTCCTATAATTTACAATCTCAAAACTAATAATTGTATGATCTCTAACCAGATAAAGATTACTTGTAAAGTAACTCCTGTAGGCAGGAACACCAGAGCTTTAAGATTGCAGCTTTCTTTTAGTTTGAGCACTAGTTTTTGTTGTTTGACGCCACAGCCAAGAAACCTTAGTTACATTTACAGATGTTGAGCTCAAACTTCTCTTTGGGCATTTTCCAGCCTAAAGATACAGTTCAAAATACCTGACTACTAACAGGAATAATTAAAAAGTTGAAACTTAAATGATTGGAGTATACTTCAGACTTGGCCGGTGTGATAGTGCTCATAGTTTATCTGCTCCGCTGACCTTGAAGGTCAAGAATAGAAATCGTCTGATAGGAAATGTGCGAGGCATTCATCTCAGCTGCAGAGACAAACTCCTGCCGTCTGGTGAAATGAGTGAGACACGAAGCCGCTGTGCAATGACGGCTGTGACAAGACGCTGCGGTGTTCAGTCTGACAAACAGGAAGGGAAGTGTCGACCCGACGCCTTCACCAGAGCTTCTGGAAGGGAAATGGGAGGAACCGAGTTCAGATGTTTGGAGTATTCTGTTTTTTAGTTATTGTTCATTGCAAGACAACCTGTCATTTACAAACTCTAAACTGATGGATCAAATTTAATCTGCGTACTCAAATCACCCGGGGAGCAGACAGTGTAGCTTTCACAACATGCCACTGACACGGGTCTGACAGAATGCACGAAGCTCAAAATCATCCATTCATTTGTTGATTTTCTGTTTTGTCTTTAAGTCCATTCAGAAACCAAACCCACCTCTCAGTCAACCTGAATAACGTGTAGCGCCCGTACCACGTAGCTAAACGGTTACCCAACAGGTTAGATTGAAATGGAGCACATTGGTCGAGGCCTTGGGAACGTTATTGTAAAGATAGCCGTACTAACAGCTTACAGGAGACACAACTTCCTGTTTATATTTCGTTTAATGGCGTTGCCTCCACTTAGCAGGGAATTATGACTTTACACTTTGTTTAACCCACTAAGAATTGAATTTGCTTCACACATAAAATAAAACAGAACAATGTTTTTAAATAACAAAAAAAAGAAGGTAAAGCTTTTCAAACATGCAACTCAACCCCAAAATAACCCGTTGCAGGCCTGAATCGACGCTTGGGCGCGTGGGAACTATAAACAAACGGCTCATTCGCTCACTGAGCAAATGAAATAAAAAGCATGTGTGTTGGTTTAGTTGTATACTCACAAATCCTCCGAGGTTTGAGATTGGATCAGGAAAAGGTAGATGTGGAGCTCCCTTTAATATGGCACTGAGTAAAGTAAGTAGGCAGGTGATGTCACATGGACACAGAGATCCTTCCTGGCAGCAACCTCACAGATGGAAATCCAAATGGCTGAAATGGGGAACTAACTCCTCCAGCAGGTCTAAAGATTAGCTCCGGGTCCACTGTACACATTAACAGCTCTCAGTCCATATATATATATTCCTCCATTAAGAGCTTAACCAGCCACTAATGTTAGCATTTACATTTCAATATACAAAAAACTGAGCTGTTACATCATTTAGCTAGCTGCTACATCATGCTAGCATGCTAAAATGCTAGTTGTACTCAGCGTGGTTTTCATCTACACACTGCATCATTCTGAAACAGCGTAAAACATACAAACCTTTCATATGCTTCTTAAAGTCCGTTACAGTTGGCATCTCTGCATCAAACGTTGTAACGGACAGCTTCACTCTGTTATTGACCCGCGTCTGCGTCGCTGTGCTCTCTGCCCTTGTCTGCCCTTCACACACACATTTCATGCAGCGTACCATTAATCCCGCCCGCTCCCATCTGATTGGGCAAAATAAAAATGCTTAATCCAATACAAAACAAAACTGAACAAGAATGACACTTGGCACAACTCAAAGAGTAGGTTGTGAACCTGTCACATGGCACACATGTGCATCACTCCTCAAACTTGTATGTGACCTTCAAGGAACATAGTAAAATTGACAACTGCCTGTTTCAGCATGCTTAAACTAGATTTTCTTGACCAAATATGAACTGTTTTTAAAATGATACATTTCTAAATGACAAAGGAGTTTTTTTAATCTTTCATATTTATTCCACTTTTATCACTTAGACATTGTTTTTAAACTTAAATGATATTACTATGAATTTAGTTTGTACTATATAGCACAGTTCAAACTGGTCTACACGTGTATTAGACGTTCTGTGTGTGTTGTGCTGAAGTTACTGTTTAGATTCATTCTTTAAATTCATTTTAAACTTTTCACCCACCAAATAAAACCACAAAAATGTGTGACCCTGAATATTGCTGTAAAGTATCATCAAAAAGTAATTTAACAAAGAGTCTCATCTACAGTTATATAATATTTTTATTGATTTATGACTCATGTTGTTATCTTATTGTAACTGCTGGGGCTAAATGTGCAGCTGACCATCATTTAAATGTTTTGTCTTTTTAGTAACCCTTCATTTGGTGCTTTAAGACCCAAACTTTGGGAATCACTGCTTTAGAAAGTTTCTTAAATGGGACAAACAAAAGCACTTGTTTCTTTTTGATGACGTTCAACAAACTGTGTAATGATGCACTGGAGCCCCAGTCGTCTTTTAGACTCTCAACATCAAAAGAGTTTTCACCAATTTCACCCAACTATATTTGACACTAAATGCATTTTTTTAAGTCCGTGTCATTATCACTCTCATGGTTGTCCACCACAAAAACATCATTTGAGTTACTGAACTGTTTATCTCTAAAGCTTCTCTTGTTTCATCATATCTAAAAAAAAACACAAACACAATTTAGCTCCTGTCCCTGAAAGAACCCGGCTGCTTTGATTCTTTTTTTTTTTTTTCAATCTCTAACCTTTTTTTATGCTGTTTAAAGTCTCTGAACTGTGAACATGCACACATTTAGTGCACCTCTAAGGTCCTAGAGGCCTAACGAAAAGGCTGGAAAACAATTGTTGTGGTCCTTAGCAATAAATGATTCCTTTCACTCTGCACCTGCAGGCCACTAAACTGCAAAACGGTCCATGCTAAACTAAAACAATCACCTTAGCACCACCTGCGTAATATCACTCAAATTAGAAACATCTAAAAATGATGCTGAAAAACTGGTTCATGCATTTGTCACATCTAGACTGGACTATTGCGATGGTTTATTGTCTGGATGTCCAAATACTTCTTTAAAACGTCTTCAGTTGATCCAAAATGCTGCTGCCAGAGTCTTAACTGGAGTTACTGGGAGAGATCATGTCTCTCCAGTTTTAGCTTCTCTCCCTTGACTCCCTGTCAAGTTCAGAATATAATTCAAAATCTTAATAACCTACAAAGCTCTCAACAACCTAGATCCATCTTATATTACAGATCTTATTGTTCTATATTTTCCTAACAGAGCACTTTGCTGTCAGACTGCAGGTTTACTCATCTTCCCTAGGGTTTCCAAAAGCAGAATGGGAGGAAGATCTTCCAGTTATCAGGCTCCTCTCTTGTGGAACCAACTTCCAGTTTCTGTCCGTGAGGCTGACACATTGTCCAGTTTTAAGACTGGGCTTAAGACTTTCCTTTTTGATAAATCCTATAGTTAGGGTTGGTTTGTTATGCTGCTATAGGATTAGACAACTAGAAGACAAATTGACCTCATTTTCTTAAATGATTTGCTAAAATTTAATGGTTTTCATTTGATACTATTTCTATTTTAACATGTGATTCTTGACCTGCCATTGTGCATCTGTTCCTCTCAAACCCAGCCGGTTGAAGCAGATGACCTCTTGTCCTGAGTCTGTTCTACTAAAGGTTTCTTCCTCATGAGGGAGTTTTCCTTTCCACTGTCGCCTTCATGCTCGCTCAAGATGAGAGTTCTGTGATGGAGTTAAACTCAAAGCAGTCTGCTCCTCAGATAAATAAAGTTAAATTATTATTTTATATATGAATGTTTCTGTTCAGTGCCCTGAGATGACTTCTTTTGTGACTTGGCGCTTTATAAATCAACTGAATTGAATTGAATCTAGTAGACCGTCAGGATTATTCCATTTTCTGATGTTTTATTTTTTTTTAAAGCACAAAATCACTTTAGTTTTTCATATCTCCTTTGTAATATCCAACCTAAAGCGGATAAAACCCAATTTAGGACATAAAGATTAAATCTAATCCAATGAGTACAATTGTTGCTGTTTGGTTTCAGGGACAGGTAGATTTAGAAATCGGCAGTGTAGCAGTGAACAGCATTATTGTTGTTGTTGTTGTGTGTTTTTTTTTTTTTTTGACCCCAGATAAAATAAATATTAAAAAAAGAGTAAAGGGCCCAACAAAGAGCCTTGGGGAATACCCAAGTTTGAGAGCTGTAGGTGAGGAGCATTCACCAAACCAGGGCTGTAGGGTTAACTGAGTGAAATGACAAATAACTGATTCTGTGGGATTTCAGAGAATACTAAGAATAAAACCTTATACAAACAATCACCTGGAATATCCACAATAAATCAACATGCAGCCAGTTCCATGTTGTTTATTTTTAAGTGCTCTCCTGTCTGAAGCGCTTAGTCTCATAAACATAAGATATAAGCAGCAGGCATTCCTAGTTTGACCTTTTTAGTTATGTAACAGCAGAACAGAGAGAAGGGCCGGTGATTAAATACGTTTAATAAAGAGAGCGAGGCCAAGCAACTGTAAATCTGGAAAGGGCAGCGGCGAGACAGCCAATCATGGGGTTCATGGAGTCGATAACCATCAAATCTCTGTAAATGGGCCTCTGAAGTTCATGCATTTAATGTCATCTTTAAAGTTTTTGCCTCATAACATCCTGACACTTTTAACAGTAAAGCTGAAGAACCAAATCAAACAATCAAAACAAAAATTTTAAAAAAGTTGTTTAAATTGTACGCATGCCAGAAGGACAACAGACATCAGTTGATCTGCCCTGCACTCTGTAACCATGACAACACCGTCTCCTGGGAAGTTGGCATGACAACGGGAAGAGACAAGCAGCAACAGAGTGAGGAGAAAGTGACGGGGTGGGGGGTGGGGGGGTCTGTATTGGGGATTTAGGGAAGGAGGAGGAGATGAGGACAGATAAAAGGTGGGAGAAGATGGTGAAAATCATCCAATACAAGCTGCTGGTCCAGAAGGGATTTCTCTTCTCCACAGCTGGTTTGATGTCAATGAGAAATAAAAATGGATGTAGTGATCTCATCGTTGCAGCTCATGCATTAATTGATGTGTAAATCGTTTGGCAGACGGTTGTTGTGTCCTTGCTATTTCCCGGTCCAATCTTTCAGCACAGCGTCTCTTTATCCCTGCAGGAGCTGCAGTAAATACACGCTGCAGGGCAGCCGAGCTGTTGGCCTCTCAGTGCTAATCAACAACCGGCTAACTGCTTTCCCCTCAGTCTGACCTTCTCTGATCAATAGCTCCATGTCAGGCTGGTGTGGCCTTCAGGCTACATCTCTATTCCTATTCATCCACCCGCCTCAGCACTTTCTCACCTGGACCAGTCCACTCACCCTTGCAGCTCGACATTTGTTGTGTGAGAATGGGATTGGTGTTGTGTACACAACAGCGTTGTGATGCTGTGGTAAATAAAATTTAAAAAACTGGCTTCTTTGCAATAAACGTTGCTAAAATACATTAAGATGCAGAAAAATTGAGTCCCAATTCTGTGTACACACTTTTTCTTGTTCATTATTACGAACATTTTCTGCTAATTACATACTTTATGCTATTCATTCATTCATGCATTCATTCAATCATTCATTCTGCTCATTTACGAGAAGATATAACATTTGGTTTATTCTTGATTGTAGCTTTCATTTAGCTTTTTCCTACCTTTGGCTTTGAGCTCACCTTATGCTATGCTTAGCTAGCTTTTTTCCATTTTTAACTGGCCCGTTGCTACTTTTTACTTTTAGTTAGCCTTTTACTACATGTACCTTGTAGCTAGTTTTTTGCTACAATTTGCTAGAGTTTTCCTACTTTTAAGATTTTAAGAAATTCATTCAACCTTTATTTAGCCAGATAAGTCACATTGAGACCAGAAGACTCATTTACAAGTGAGATCTGTTTAGACGGACAAAAAGTAGTGAAACTGGACACTTGTAGGAATTGGAGGCAAAAAAACTTCCTATCAGACTTTTTCTTCTTGGCTGAGAAAAAAAACTCTAATATTAAAAAACACCTCGCACAAACAAGCACATAGTGACATAGACATTCCATAGAGGGAGGAGACGACGAGAGCGGTGAGCAATGTTCATGGACACACTCAAGGGCACTGTAAGAGTTCTGATAAGGATGGAATAATCAGCCAGTTTCCTCCGGTGAGATCCGTAAACTCGGCTCGCCTAAAGCCTGTCTTCTCTTCGAAAAAATGTTATCAATTGTGTTGAGGGACGAACTGATCAAATCAAGTCCATAATTATGGTTCGGAAGATATGCAAGAGATGCTCAGAAGCAGTTTCACAGACAGAGCAGCAAAGCAAAGCGGAGAGGGAGGGAAGGGAAAAACGTCCGACCTCAGCAAGAGCAAGTGGCGAAGTATATTCTAATTTTATGACCAGCACCTGTAGTGTCGGATTCTGTCATATTTTAAATCATGTGAGATCAGATCAGCTGAATGAAGCTGACACCACCCACGTGAAAAATTCCAGCAAATAGAACGAGTGGCGAGTGCTCCGTCATCTTCACTCAGCTAGTTCAGAGTCCCTCTATTGCAAGCCCCATGCTTTAAACTTTTTGCTAGCATTTAGCTGTTCTATGTTTAGCTTTTAGCTAGTGTTTTGCTCTCTTTAGCTATTAGCAAGTGATTTTTTTCTTTTTTAACTTTTATCTAGAATTTTTTTTTCTATTTGCGTTTTAGCTAGTGTTCCGCTCCTTTTAGCTATTAACAATTTTCTCTTTTTACCTAAAATTTTTCTTCTTTTTTTTAACTAGTGGTTTTTTTTTTTATTTAAACAATTGATTTTTTTAATCTAGCATTTCGCCTCATTTAGCTTCAAGCTATTCTTCCGCTTCTGTTAGCGTTTAGCTATTTTGCTTTTTCTTCTTAGCTTTCAGCTAGTGATTTGTTCCTTTTTAGCTTCTAGCTAGTCTTTTAGCTCTTGTTCCCAGTGTGACCATTTATACCAAAGAATCTGCATCAGACTGCAGTCAAACCTACAAAACGTCTTGCTAGCAGCAGAGTTCTCGAGCTGCTGTGCATCTTTTTTGGCCCTGAAACGCCAGAGACTTCGTTACTCTGTGTGCAGGTGGTTCTATGAGGACATTTGGAGCTTCATCTGTATTCAGTCATACAGAAAAGCAACAAAAAAATCTGATAAGACGATGTTTTTATGCACCAATTGGGAGATTTATGAAAACAGTATTCAGCCCCACAAGCAGAATACATAATTATGACCAAGTCATGTGCAACTTGCCAGACTTGTTGCAAACAGCATTGTTATACCATGGAAGTGGGGTGGCTGTAGCTAAGTGGTTTCTTCATCATCCAACAAGAGAATCGGGGGTTTGATTCCACCACCATACAGTCCCATGTCAGAAGACCCTTCATTGCCTCTGATCTGCCCCATCGATGTTTGGATGTGGTCAAAGCACTGACTAGACCCTACAGAGTGATTTATTCAGATTAGCTCTGTAGAGGTGCAGTAGAGTACTGCATGGATCTGTGTGGATGGATAAATGAGGGCACAGATTGATTTGTAAAGCACTTTGAGTGCTCTGGTTGGCTTGAGGGACTTTACAGTCCATTTACCATTTATTTACATTTTGACAGAAGGTTCAGATCAAAGAGTTGTAAAACTACAAAAGCAGATAAAGTGCTACACTGGAGCTTCTGCGTCCCGCTTTATAAAACCCAGATAAAGCAGCGAGGTGGGATCAGGTCAAGGCAACGCTCGGAGTGAAGCTGAAGTGCCTCAGTTCAGTCTCTATATTAATAAACTTCAGCTGGTTTTATTCAAATCATGATTAAATGAAATTATAGACGCGTATAACTAACAACAATACAGTTAGAGAGGACATGGAGGGAGTTGGAGTGAGGACAGAGTGAGGTGGAGGACTCGCTGTGGAGACCCTGAAGAGGGAAATGACAGAAGGAGAAGGACAAGAAGAGAACGATGAAGGATGATGGACAAGAGGACGACAAAAGGACAAGAAGAGGACGACAAGTAGGATGACAAGAAGAGGATGAAGAAGGAGAAGAACAAGGAGTAGAAGGACAAGAAGAGGACAAAGGAGAA
>NC_056514.1:38246259-38323988 GCF_014905685.2 Nematolebias whitei | reverse complement strand
AAGGAGAAGAACAAGGAGTAGAAGGACAAGAAGAGGACAAAGGAGAAGAACAAGGAGTAGAAGGACAAGAAGAGGACAAAGAAGGAGAAGGACAAGAAGAGGACAAAGGAGAAGAACAAGGAGTAGAAGGACAAGAAGAGGACAAAGAAGGAGAAGAACAAGGAGTAGAAGGACAAGAAGAGGACTATAAGAAGAGGATGACAAAAGATGACAGACGAAGACAAGGATGACAAGAAGAGGACGAAGAATGAGAAGAACAAGGAGTAGAAGGACAAGAAGAGGATGACAAAAGAAGACGAAGAAGACAACAAGAAGAGGACAAGGAGAAAGAGGACAAGAAAAGGATGACAAGAAGACAAGAAGAGAAATAATTCCACTGCTATCAATGTGCATTCTTTGTGAGAGCTTTCAGTTTCTCTGGCACAGTTTGGTCATGCTGCTCGTCTTGTCTCCTTACTTGTGTTCTTGTGTTCTTGTTGGAAACAATAAGGGTCTGAACTGAACTCATCTTGGATCTAAGATTAATAATATCTTGTTTTTTGTGAGGATCCAGTTATCAGAGCTAATGATGCGAATGGATTGCAGAAAACTCTTTCCGAGTCAGACATCAGTCGTCAAGTGTGTGTTTCCAGATTCCTGACAGATGGTTGAGCTGATAAAGCTACCACAGATTTCCTGCTCGGGGTAAAACCGATTTTGTGAATCAAAATGTAAAATGAGACGAGGAAATCAATCTGAATGTATCATCACTCAGCTCATTAGAACACAAATTGTTGTTCCGTTCAATTAGAGCTTCAATAAAAATGTAAATGTAATTGGCTCCTTGAAATTAACTGTGGGTGGCTTTAATTCACGGTGATAACATCACGTCTCCTGTTTGGTTCCAGTATCAACCGGTTTCATTTTCCCTCCACTGATGGAGTGTGTCCCTCAGCGTTGCATTTAGGTGATGGATAATAAAGTACCTATCGTGCTGCCCTTGAGCCATTTCTTCTACGTTCATGAGAAAGATGTCTGAAGAGACGAATAAATTACAAGAAGCAGGTAGAGGAGAGCCGCGATGAAAACAGGAGGAATAAAAGAACAAAGGAGCAAAGAATCAGTCGTTAATGAGACATAAAGACAGGTTTTTTTTCACATCCTGAGAAGTATTTTCCTGTGATGATACCAGTTTCCTCCTCCAGCATCTACTTTGAAAACCTTTAATGCAGAAAAATCCACCGCCCAGGCAGGGATTCCTCTTTTAACTCAGCTGCTCTCCACTGGTGGGCTGTTGGGGGGTTCTAATTAGAAAAGTAAGATTTGTCCTCTGAGACTCAGATCAATAACTCTCTGCTCCACATGCTGGCTTTGTTTTTGAGTGGAAGCATTCACGGTCATTAATGGACGCTGCATGGCGGCGTTTTCCTGAGAGCTCATAAAGTACAGCGACTAACTCCCATCAGAAGAGCTAAATGTTGTCTGGGAGAATATTTAAAGAAAAAATGTTGCATATTGACTAATTTAGATACACAAAGTATTTTTTGTCTTTTTAAGACATGGCAGATATATTATAGTCTCTGTCCACACGTCGTTCTCTCGTCCCGCCCGTTAGTTTGGATTCTCTCAAGATTATTTAATGGAACTTCACACACACAAGATGAGTTCTACTCAGAAGACATTTCGGTGAAATGACCGCGCAGACCAGTCCATCTTGAACCTTCGTCTAGCCGTTCATAGATCACAGGTGACGCCGCCACGTCCCGCTCAGATGCGACTTTCGAGCGGAACCAAAAGAAACGTGGAGCAGAACTTTGTTGGGCTGAGAGATCGTGAGGCGTTAAATATGTGCCGGTCCGGCTCTGCTACTACCTCGCTCGGTGGCACAGAGGTGCATCAGCTGACTCTGACCCGCTCGCTGCCTCGATGTGTCTTCTGATGGACCGAGGCGGCCAGAACACGTCCGTGCCAGGCTGAGGCGCCTTCTTAATGAGGCTGTAGTGTCACATGCACTTTATCACACCAACTCCAAGGTCAAAGTTTATAAAGGCCTTTGCTTGTCCATGTCATAGATTGCTGTATTGCTTTATAGTAGTTTGTATAATAAGCTGTATACATTACTCTTGTTTTACTGCTCTGTTAGCAAAATATCTTGTGAACCAGTGGCTGGATTTGATCAAAACTTGAACTACTCCATCCCTTCTTATCATAAAATGTAGGTTAAAATCTGGCATGGAAGGTGGCGTACAATTAGTTTTTTATGTTTTAATTTCTATGTACAGAATGTCAGAATTGTGATTTTATGAAACTATTTTGCTGCCTTGGCCACAATTTAGACTCGTTGTGTGGTTTCTCAAACTATGAAACTGTTAAAAGGTTTGTTTATTTTGAAATACAGCTTTCATAAAACAAATAAAAATAAGCAAAGAAATATTAGGGCAGAAATATTAAAGTACAGATATGTAAACTTTACAATAACGTTGAAAGATGAAGTACAGTAGTCCCTCGTTTATCGCAGGGGATCCGTACCCTGAAGCCCCACGATAAGTGAAAAACGGCCAAGTAGGAATAGTAATACAAGTAGTAAGTTGTAGTTTATATATATATATATATATATATATATATATATATATATATATAAAGGGGTTTTAAACCCTTCCCACACTCTTGCAATATTCTGAACAATGTTTCTAAACTAGAAACGCTCTAAAAGAGCACAGAATGTCATGATTTCAGCTCCCTGCCTCCGCTGCTCTTTGCCACCTGCAAGCGCTCTTGGTCACGCCCACTTTTCTGCTCCGCACAAGAGCAGCTGATCAGCTGCAGCAGGAAGTTTATCCTGCAGCAGTATGGGCTACACAAATGTGAAGCAGGTGCTAAATAATTTTAAAAAATGTATTTTTAATTAAAATCCATGCCGATCGTGCGGCTCATCCATCAATCAGCCAGTTGTGCGTCATGTCCAATCTTATTTTGAAAAACCGCAATAGAGCGAGTCCGCGATAAACGAACCGCGACAGAGCGAGGTACTACTGTACAGTATTATTTTACTCATAAGCATTTTTGTACGTGCATTTTTTGTGTTTCTATGTGCATATTTGTCTGAGTTTTGTTTGTTTGTGCGTCCCAGGTGACGGGACTGAGCGTTTCCCCGGGGAAGGACCAGCTGGTTGTGTTCCACACCAAGGACAGCAGGGATCTGGTGGTGTGCCTGCAGGGCATGGTACCTGCCAACGAGAGCCGCATCGGGGAGCTGGTTGGAACTCTGCTCAGCCATTTCAGAAGGTCAGCAGTCACAAAGTGTTAACAAGTAGAAGGCAGGAACTGATGGCTCAGTTAACGTGCCTTGGAAGTACAGAGACGTGTGCGCAGCTCGAGGTAAAACCAGATTGATATCTTTTATTTGTTGCTCGGAGAAAAGCTTCTATTCAGGATTCTGTCCCCGTTTGAACCTGGTGGAGCTCATTTGAGGTAATTTGCTGCATCACTGCAGAGACGGTGTCACTTGATGAAACTGAAACGATCTGCATCCCCTGAGCGAACTGGTGAGACGAATGTCTGTGGCACATGTGTGGCGTCGCCCCACGTGACCCGAGGCTGCAGGATTATGGGGCAGTTGGAGGACACAGACACAGCTGTCCTCAACTCAACTGTTCACTTAATCTGAGCTCTCCGTTCAGGACAGGCTGCTCAAAACCACTGGGTTTACTCCAGTTTCTAAGGAGGGAAACACAGATTTGGATCAACTACAAATATATCCTGGAATCCTGCAGTCACAAATCTTCACAAATCAAATGAGCTTCAGTTCAGGAAGCATAAAAAAACCATGTGAAGGAAGAGAAAGCCCACGTATCAATCTGTTAAATATTCAAAGACAAATGTTTGTGCTGAGCCTGGATCTCAGGTCTTCAGTTGTTTGATCGTTTTCTGCATCACAGAGCAAAGTTATAATAAAGCATCAAGCATGGATGCAGGGGTGGGGTTGATAAATAAGCTGCCGTGTTAAAATAACTACATCTGAAAAACTGTATGACACAGTTAAGTTAAACTCTGACATATTTTGTGCAAGAAGATTATTGAAACCAGCAGCCGTGTAAATGCTGAGTCAGCATTCACCTTTTATAGTTTATAGCAGGGCAATTCAACTAAATTGTTCAGGGACCACAGTTACTGAAAGCCAAGAGCTCTGGACATCCAGCAGTTGATGTTTTAAGTAAGATTGTTTTATGATTTAAATGTCAAGTTTTATTTAAAAATAAACCCTTTGGTGGGCCGAACTGAGCTCACCCCTGGGCCTGATTTGGCCCTCGGACCACCAGTTGAATATCCCTGATTTGTAATTTTTTGTCTGTATGTTTTTTTCTGTTTTGAATCAGAATACTTCCACGTGCTTTGTGCAGTTTTAACCGTTAAAATGTTCATCTTGATCGGGGATTGGTTGCTTTGACTTTGCTTTTTGAAACATTTATTCTTTTTATACACATGACGAGAGACAGACGTGTTAAACTAGCCTCCGTACGTAATCTTTGCCTTGTCCACCAATAACTTCTGATTCGCTCAAGATCATTTAAATAAACTTCATGCACGTATGTACGATGACTAGACGTAGTTTCACGTAAACATTTCATCACCCCTGATTCAAGGTCAAGGTCACAGTTGAAATTGGGTCTTTGCTTTTCCCACCCATAACTTAGGATTCCTAAGATAACAAAACTCAGTGTTTCTCCTTCCATTATACAAGCAGGGCCCCCCGCCCTGTCAACAGAACTGAGCGCCCCGCCTACCAAAGCCCCACCCCCTCCCATCGACAACTGCCAACACTGACGTAGCGCTAAGTGGCGTGCAATTCATATGCACTAGCTAAAAAGCTTCATCGCTGTTTTCCTCACGCTGAGCCGTCTACACCCCCCCACCCCCACCACCAGCGCGTGCACTCAAGACGTGTCTCTCCCTCCACCCCCCCACGTCGACTAAAATCACAGAAGGTATGAGCGCCCTGCCAGGGCAAGTAAAAAAGGGGAAACACTGAAATTTGATACAAATGTGTGCCACCAGTAGAAGACGTGTTGTAAACTTTTCATCATCCCAGCTCTAAGGTGAAGGTCACAAATCAAGGTCAAACTTTATACAAGCCGTTGTTATAGATTGCAGTATAAAAGTTTGTCAAAGGGCGTGCAATGTGCTGTATGTGGTGCTCTAGTAAAAAATATCTAACTATTTAAAAAACTTTGGGCTTTAGAATTCAGCTACAGTGTTGACGTCAGCTAGGCCTGTCACGATAACGAATTTTACTGGGCGATTAATTGTCTTAGAAATTATTGTGATAAATGATAATATTGTTTGAAATTTGACAATAATTATTAATCGTCAAATTTAAGAAGAAATGTTGGTTAATTTGTTTTGTGTGTATGTCGATGTCAATTTATGTATATAAAAACAACCAAAGCTGACCAAAGTGCTTTACAGTTAATACGGATAAAAAGAGTAAGAAATGCATCTAGTGCCACTCAAAAACACAAAGTAAATAAACAACAACAATAAAATTGGCTCAAACTTTCTCAGACTCTGCGTGGATCAAATGCCAAGGAATCCAGATGAGTCTTCAGCAACGATTTAAAAGTCTCAACAGTCCGAACGGTCTTTAAATTCTTGGATAAACTGTTCCACAGTTTTGTAGCAGCAACCGCAAAAGCCCGATCACCTCTGGACTTCAGTTTGGATCTGGGGACTTCGAAGAGGAACTGGTTGGTAGACTGGAGTGCTCTTACTGGAGTCTAGATGTTGATAAGATCACATAAATAAGACGGGGCCAGACCTTTTAAGACTAAAAACAAGCAATCGTAGTGTGTAGTACCTTTGGCAGTATAAGACTGTTTGAACCGAAGGATGGATGGTGAGGGAGCGAGCAGCTTGTCTCTTTAAGAAAAATGGGAGGGAGGCCCCTTGACGTGACATGGGCTGTCTTTCTTGGGTTCTCAAAATGGCAGACGCTCGGTGTGGTTTGAGCTCTTCAGCATTTTTCACACAAGACTTTTAATAAAAAATCAGTAAACAAGTTCTCAGCTTCTTTTTGCAGAGAAAAACAACTTTTTACACGAAGGCACGAGTTTCAACCGTGAATTTTGAAGCTTCGACAAGACGGAGGTTTTTTTCCCCCCGAGGTCGGTCTGTTAGCTTAGCTCGTAGCTTAGCTTCTTTTAACGATCCACAAACACGATTTTGGACGGTTAAAACAGATTTTAAAGAGAAAGAGAGGAGTCAGTGAAGAACCGGAGTTGAGTCTTTTGTCTTCCGGTGTCTTCAGTAGAAAGAGAGAGACGGGAAGAAACGAAAAAGCCGATAAATGAAAATGAGGTTGATAATTTTAATTTATCGTGCTATTAATTGATTTATTGTTTATCGCGACAGGCCTAATGTCAACATGTATTTGCTAATTTTAGCTACTGTTCGGTTGATTTTACCTTCTGATCTGTTCATTGTAACCTTTGTTCTGCATGTCTTATTTTAATAAATCTGCTTTAAGTTAATTTAATCAAAATCACGCACCACTCAACGTTAATGCTGCATTTAATTTTTTTAATTCAATTTCTTTAGTTTTAGCTGGAAAATTAACAGAATTTATTATATATTGTTCCATTGTTTGTCGTTTCATTGAGCGACTCTTCCTCGGTAGTTTGGCAGAAACGTTGCCCTGATGTTGAGCGTGGGGGGGGGGGGGTGCCCACATCTGTGTGTGTGAACACACTCCATCATTGCCAGTCTGTGATGGTATCTCATGTTATTATGGAGCCCATTTCTCTGTAGGTGTCGGGGCTGCGAGGCCTCGTGTAATGACCCTCCGTGCGCTTCACGTGCAGCCTCATCCATCACCATGAGCCTCTGACAGAACAAAGAGCCCACCAGCCTGTGGAACCGAGTGTCACAGCGTTGATGTTTGTTTGTTCTTATCAGTTTTATCGTCTGAACGGTGAGAGATTCCTGCGAGTCGGCCTCCTTCTCATTGTTCATGCACAGTATATTATCTTGGGCTCTGCGGCTGCAGCTCCTCGTGCACGTGGCTTTAACCTTTATCTCTCCTTCTGCATGCTGCACGATATTAACAGCAGCAGGCAGAGGGACGTCTTACAGCAGCAACAAAGCAACAGCGAGAACTGCCAACGTGAATCCTCCAAGTGCTCCAGTTTTCCCGTGACGCCGTTTGTCTTTAACGTCTGAATTTGTTCCTCGACGATCTGTTTTGTGTTTTCCGTTATGAATCTACGTTTTGCGGCAGACTGATGGAAAGTTGAAAGCAGAATTAAGATTCACGTTCCTTCAGCCTCCCTCGACTTTTATTCAATCTTTTAATCTGCTTCCTGTTTCTGTCGTCGTCTGCTTTTGTGCTCGTTTCAGTCTGAGACAAACCCCTTTTATCCTCCATCCACCCTTCCCCGCCTCTCTCAATCGTTCTTTTCCTCCTCCCGACTCCCACTTTCTTCATTTCTGATGAAGAGCCAATGAAATATTTAAAGCTGTGCTGCTGAGTCTATATTTAGACGAGACGGAGCCTCCCCGTTTCCTCTTTTCTCCCCGTCTTCTGCGCTCCTCAAACCCACACTGCCGCCAGGACGGAGCATAAATGTGCGTTTGTCCCGATTAAACAAGAACTTCATTCACTTCTATTGATTAAAATAAATGGAAAATTTCCTTTGAAGCAGATATAAAGTGACAGACACCGTTTTCCTGCAGAAATGTTTAAAAAAAAACATCCTAAACTTTTAAAGATTTTACAGAGACATAATTTAAACGATTTAATCCGAAATTTTATTTATTTGCTGAGTAAACAAACCCAGTGATATTACATTAAAATGTTGTTTAGTCAAACACATGACATTTAAAGCAGAAGGTCGTGTTTTAATTAGAGCTGCATGCACATCAGTTGCAATAAAACATTTTCCTCGCGCTGCTTCCGTCCTGAGCGTCGCCTGAACCAGGTGTGGTGGACATCAGCCCCGCTGTGAAGCTCTGCGTGAGTTTCACTTTACAAGTACAAATTAAGAGCGGGTGTTTCTTCCTCTCAGCCGATTGGTCAACGTCCTGTCAATCACAGGTTTAACGATCCAATCAGAGAACAGATGAGTTCAGGGGGGTGTGGCTTTACTGAGACGCAAGTCCTGGAAGGTATGAGGATTACTTTGCAGAGGTGGACAACGCCACAAGACGTTTAAAGCAATTAAACGGCTGCATACAGAATTGGAGAATAAATTTTCTTTGACAGATAATCTAGAAGACTTTTTTCAGTCTTTGTCTTGTAGCGTAGTTAGCATGCTTTATGAAACAACTCTTCAATATTCTTTAGGAATATAAGACGTATTCTGTGAACCGGCAGTTGTGACTATATATTATACACGTTAGCTTAACATGTTAGCAGAAAAATGCAAACGTATACATTTGTGTTTCTAAGTGTTTAAAGTTCAGTCTAGTTCTGGAACCACCACGACTTCAAAAATGTTTTTAAAAAAGTTTTTGCTTAAGATGTTTGATTTAAATTTCCTTAAGTCTCATGGATTAATTGCTGTTTTTGTTTGTTTTGTTTTTAAACTAATGATATTGGGGGGCCTGATGGGAGATTGTCCAAGGACCACTTTTGGCCCTCGGGCCTTAAGTTGTCCACGTCTGCTTTATGGTTTAAGGTTAAGGTTCTTTATTTGTCATTCGCATCACACGTGGTACATGAGGTGGAACGAAACTGTGTGCACTGGGTCCCAGTTACGTCCAACAAAAGTATAAATTGTAAAGAAAAACCGTAATAAGATCTAATATATGAACTAAGAATACACTAAACACTAGTAGTGCAAGAACATTACGCCGAGCAGCAGCGGCACGAACAAAATAGAACAAAAACAAAATCATCGTCCAGATATTTATTTCTGAAAATCACGTTGGGTTCCTTTGTATAGTTTTCAGCTATTCAGTCAGATAAGTGGTAGAAGATGGATGGATGGATGGATGGATGGATGAATGGATGAAGGAAGCAAGGAAACTCACTCACTCACTCACTCACTCCACAACTACACAGTCTGATTTACCAGCACAAACTATTTGACTGGAATTCGGTCGCACACCCGAAGCAGATCATGAATTCATGATCCTTGAAATATAACAAGCTGTGATTTATTGCAGTTCTTTATGAAATTAATATTATTATCAGTGATATTGCAACGATAAGTTATCAAATAATGTGCGGTCCTATACTTATTTTCTGTCCTGAGTGAGTTTTTCTGCAGCATATTCTTATATATTATAGCATTAAATTAAAATTATTTCTCACACTTTTGTTTTCCAGGTGGTGGATTATTAACACTAACTCTTTGACTGTCCCACGTCTGACTCTTAATAATTGTTGGTCTACAAGTCTGTGGGTTGCTACGGTTACATTTAAACACCTAATCTGTCTGTCCACAGGTTAAATTTAATATAAAAGTGACTTTTTATTGATCTAGATGTCAAATACACTTTTGTATTTGATCCAGATTTACTTAATTATTTGTTACCCGCATCATCTTCAAAAAATTTTAACCTTTTTTTTACGGAATGAATTTTTCATCCAACTGTGATAGTCAGCTACACATATTATGTAGCACAACAACATAAGTTTATTGTACAGTTGGCAGTTTTTTAATAAATAAGTATTTAACTCTGTATAAATGTCCCTAAATCATGCCATCATGAAATATTAAATGTAATTCCTTCTTGTTTCCTGGTTCTTCTGCCAGTGAAATATGAATGTTGAACAATTTGTTTATTACAACCACAGTTTTTGTTTTATTGTTTTTATTCATAACTGAGCAGAGTCTGATCACTAAATCTTCAGAACTGCTTCAGGACTGAATGACGGCCATAACTGCTTGTTGAACTTTGTTGGATTTGTACCTGGATTACTGAGCATGAACTTTGATATAATTTATAGTTTTTTACGTTTCTATTAGTGGATATCTTTTATTTTTATTGTTCAGTAGTTTCCTGTGAAGTTCTGCATCCCAGACTTCCACCTCAGTTCAAACTGAGAGCCTTTGCCGAGAGCCGAAACGTAAAAATAGCTCCTTGTTGAATTATTCATGCTCTGCCTCAGTTCTCACAGGTGGAACGCTGCAAGTTTTCTCATCACAAAAAGCAGCGTATTTATGCTAAGTTACTCTCTAAGTTACTCTCTTTGAGTGAAAGCGAGACAAACAGAGTGCTTTGAGAGGTGGCAATAAGGATGATCAAAATGTGTGGATTACAGTGAGGCGGCACATTCTCTCTCTTGCAGTCCGTCTAACTCTGAGTCCAAGATCGCCCCATCATCCTTGGAATCCCCTCTCTGTGTGATTCCTGCAGTCTCCCTGTCGTTCCGTTGTGCAAGCAGACACAAAAAGGAAAGTGCAGGGTTGTTTCTTTACAGTTTGACAGCCCCCACCTCTGTCAGAGACCACAGCTACTAATGAAAACACACTGACTGTGTGTTTGTTTATATATATATATATATATATATATATATATATATATATACATATATACATATATACATATATAATGAACTACTACCCGTACTTATTACTTGTACTAATATTCCTACTTTGCGTTTTTTTCACTTATCGCGGGTCTTCAGGGTACGGATCCCCCGTGATAGACGAGAAACTACTGAACTCTGAAATGATAGAAGTTTTGAAGCTCCTCCTGAATAAGCTGAATTCTTTAAAGTATCATAACAGATGCAGAAGTAGTTTTGGGTGCAACAATGGATGAAACCTCTTCTTTCTCTGAGGTTTAGTTCTTAGTCCTCTTCAACCCTGGGCGCTTCTTACTGCAGTCTGGGAGCTGTTGGGCCTCCTGTCTGCTTTATTTCCTCTCTCTGCTGTAAACCCTTCAGGTGTGTCTCTGACTGATGTGTGTAGATCTACTTCCTGCTAAACGTCTCCGAGCGTGGCTGCATCCATTCATGCTTTCCTCCACTCTCCTGTAACCTCCTCCGCAGCTTTTGTCCTCATTTTCCACCCACTTAGATCCTTCACCTCGCCGCCTCCTCCCCCCGATTGTATGAATCAGCGCCGCACGTCGCCTGCATTGATCTGTCACAGTGATACGGTCATTTTCTGCTCCTGCCACCTCCCTCTTTTACCGTTTAACCACCACGCTGTCGGTTTCTGACACCGCAGGGACAGATTCGGCACGTCCTTGGAGAGTAGTGGGTACTTAAAGTGTTGAGATGAGAGGAAGAAACCACAAACGTTAAAATAAATACAAAAAGTGAGACGGATGAGGGCAGTTATATGAGCACGTAAAGTTTTATTGATTTAGTCTAAACCTGATTGTTGGTTCAGGAATTGTCTCAGTCTGGAGAATCTGCTGACGTGTGTTTAGTTCATTATTTTCCCATCAGTGTGTGATAAATATTTTACTCTCGTGTGCACTGAACCCAATGACTTTTTTCTTTTATAACATTTAATCTGGTTATTTGTAGAGATGATCATTTTAAAGCACAGTATTAGGATTTTATCTCCTTTTCTTTATGAGCAGGTTTCACTTTTCTCTCGCTCATCTGCCGGGAGCACCAGCATCATTTCATTACCGGATGTTTATCGACAAATAATCGAGTTTTTGTGAATGGCAAATAAATAAAACAAAGATTCCTGCAGTGTGACTTCACAGGACAAGCTTTAGTTTGGGGCCAGATTCAGACCAGACAAAAATCACCAACATCCTGAAAGTGCACTTTTTATAGGGGATTAGAATAAATAAAATAAAAAAAACATTCTAAATTAAACAAGGGCACCTCATTTTGTTGAAGTAGTCAGGTTTGTCTTTTAACTGCACATTCATACGACTGAACCAGAGATGCCATTAAGATCATTTATGATTAAAAAAGGATGAGCTGGAGCTGGCAGAGAGGACCGACAAGAAAACCAGACGTTAGTGTGGAGACGATCGGTCTTTGTCCTCTTCAAGGTCAACCTTTCTGCTGAATCAAATATCTCTCACTGATTCCAGTGGGCATCTCTCCCCTTCCCTTTTTTTTTTTTTTTTTTAACTCAATCCCTCGTCTCCGTTTTCTCCTCCTCCATCCGTCTCTCGCTTCACTGCTGCTGGAGCTCCGCCCCCTCCCCCTCTTGTTTTCCTCCACTCGTTCCCCCTCCTCCTCCTGGCACACTCTCTTTCTCCCTCCTTTCTGGGGCGCTGCGGATGCAGTTTCCATGGCAACCATCGGATCCATGCTCGCCTGGATTCGCATGTGATCCATTAATAACCTCGCTGGCTGCGGATAATAACGGCACATCTCAAAACCTGATGATGGCGAAACGTGTGAGAGAACGTGTGATAAAACAGGTTTGACCCACGTCGATGAGCTCGTGTCTCATTTACCGTCTGATGCTTTTAGATTAAGATGACCTGCCCAACCCATCTGATTTTAACAGCTCGTATTAGCAGATTTTATTCACACACAGACGAGACTCCGTGCTGTGAAGTCGGTTTCGTCACATCAACACGCTGCAGCCTGAGGGAGGACAGCGGCCTGGTGGAGTGACGGATGGCGAGTGGCCAGGCCCGAGCGTTTGTTTTTCTTACTGTGACAATGTGTTTATGCGTGCTGACTCTGTAAATACACGTAATGCTTACAGGTGCAGAAACGAGACGTTTGTCTCGGAGGTCGTATGTGGATGAGAGCGATGGGTGTGTGAGCTTAGGTGACCTACTTTTCCACTGCAGAGAACCCAGATCCACTGAGAGCCGGCCATCTTCTCGCTCCACCTTCTTTTTTTTTAATCTCGCCCACAAGGGCAAAAACAATTAGTCTGGTGTGCTGCAGACCTGTCGGCACTAATATTAGTAACACATGTGGCATTTAGATGCAGACACAAGCTCAGTTAGCACATGTTTGGGACAAATGCAGGATGAAGTTATCTTTACGTAAACTGAAAAGTGCTGACGCTGCTTCAGTAAAGTGTTGAGAGTCACACCTCTTTAATTTGTTCATTATGTTTGGAGCTAAATTTCATTTTGTTTAAACAGTTGGAGAAAAATCATTTTAGTCGATAGTTTCGTCCCTGGCTTTAATGTTACCTGAAGCTGTGTTGGGATGAAAAACAAAGAAATTATTTCCCTCAAAATAAAATAAATTTTTAAACTACAGCTTTTTGTTTTGGTAACCCTAAACCTCAACTCAAAACCCAAAGTCAAATGTTCAAATTTAGAAAATTCAAACCGTTAGCAAAAAAAAACTAAAACATAAACCCAAACATGAGGTTCACGTGATCCAAAGCATTCTGTTTAAATAAACCAAATCTTAATTTAATCCAGTATATTTCTATAGCTACAAGTCCCACCAGAAGTCATCTCAGTGCACTGAACAGAAACATTCACTTAGATTAAAAAAAAAAGCCAATTAATAAAAGTTCTCAACCTAAGGAAGCAGCAGATTGTGTTGAATCTTCACTCCGTCACAGTCTCCCATCCTGAGCAAGCACAAAGGAGACAGTGGAAAGAAAAAACTCCCTTTTAACAGGAAGAAACCTGCAGCAGAACCAGGCTCAGGATGAGCGACCTTCTGCTTCGACCGGCTGGTTTGAGAGGAACAGGAAGGAGAAACGAACACAGAATGACACGTCCAGATGAACTTTCTATAGGAGGAAAGGCAAAAAACTTAAGATAAAAATAATTACAAATAAAAACGGGTAGAGTAGAGCAAGTAAAGAGTCAGCGAAGAGAGAGGACGTGGTCAATTTGACTTCCAGTAGTGTAAACCTATAGCAGCTGGACTAAGGTATAGCTCAGGAAGACCAAGTCAACACTAACTATAGAATTTATTTTAAAAAAAGTCTTAATCCCAGTCTTAAACTGGACATTGTGTCGGCCTCAGACAGAAACTGGAAGTTGGTTCCACAAGAGAGGAGCCTGAGAACTGAAAGATCTTCCTCCCGTTCTGCTTTTGGAAACTGTAGGAACCACAAGTAAACCTGCAGTCTGAGAGCGACGTGCTCTGTTAGAAAAATATGGAACGACAAGGTCTGTAATATAAGATGGAGCTAGGTTGTTGAGGGCTTTGTAGGTTAGAAGCAAGATTTTGAATTCTATTCTAACTTGGGCTTTAGTTAAACAGGACCAAAAGTTTAGTTTTATGTAACCCAATACTTTAAGAGCCCAAATGTAAAGTTTTGAAAACCCCAAAACTAAAACTTTAGGTTTAGCAAACACAGAACTTAAAATTATAACCTAAAGTTTATAGAACCAAAACACGAGTTTTGAGTTTTTGTTTTGCAGTTTCTAAAACTTCAGCAATCGTTGAGTTTAAGTCGTTGCAAACCTAAAGTAAAAAAAAAACAAAGATGCTGAAACCTACAGTTTAAACAAATCCCAACACAAAACATCAGGTTAAGGTTTAAATAAAATAACTAGGGTCGCAGTATAATTTTTAATCTTTCAGATGAAAGCTACAAGTTTTCTCTTAATTCTCATCTTCAAAATAAAATTCTAGCTTGATAAACATTTGAAAACCTGAATAAGTTAAAGTTCCTTTGAGCTCGGCCAAATTCCACATTTCTTCTCGTTTTATCAAGCGAACTTAAGTTGAGTCAAATGAGCCGCTGATGACTTTGTTTTCTTGATGTTGCTGAGTTTTCCTGTCGGATAAACTCGACACTCATGAACAGAGTTGCACAGATGTTTTTAAATTTCACCCTTTGACAAAATCAGCTCTCTGGAACAAAACGAGTCAATTTAAAATCTTTCATATGAAAAGAAGTGTTGCTTTATTAAAGTCATTACTATTTACAAGAACCTGTTTCTCCTGGAAAATTCTCTTCCTCTGATTTTTAATTGCGTTCCTCGGTGAACTGTTTGGAATGCCATTACCTCATTTATGAACATTTCTGCCGTTTAATTCTCAGCTTCCTGATCAGGCAGATTCACGCTCTGAACTTTGCCTTTTAGGCTCCTGTTTAGACGCTAAACGCGTCTTAGCACAGCCTCAGTCCCTGATCGCTTAACGAGTTCCTTCTGCAGTGAATCGGATTATAATTACAAACAGATCATGGCCGTAAATTAAATGAAAGGCTCAGCGCAGTTAGCTTAATGGGTTTTCTATTATAAATTTGGCATTCATTATTTTTACAACAACTTAATTTCCTCTTTCTTTAGCCTGTGCACTTATATGTAAGTGAATATACAGATGCTGGTCATAAAATCAGAATATCATGAAAAAGTTTATTTATTTCAGTAATTCCATTCAAAAAGTGCAACTTGTATATTATATTAATTCATTACACACAGACGGATATATTTCAAATGTTTGTTTTATTTTAATGTTGATGATTATAACTGACAACTAATGAAAAACCCCAATTCAGTATCTCAGAAAATTAGAATATTGTGAAAAGGTTCAATACTGAAGACAACTGGTGTCACACTCTAATCAGCTAATTAACTCAAAACACCTGCAAAGGCCTTTAAATGGTCTCAGTCTAGTTCTGTAGCTACACAATCATGGAGAAGACTGCTGACTGGACAGTTGTCCAAAAGACTATTATTGACACCTTGCACAAGGAGGGCAAGACACAAAAGGTCATTACTAAAGAGGCTGGCTGTTCACAGAGCTCTGTGTCCAAACACATTAATAGAGAGACAAAGGGAAGGAAAAGATGTGGTAGAAAAAAATTTACAAGCAAGAGGGATAACTGCACCTTGGAGAGGATGGTGAAACAAAACCCATTCCAAAATGTGGGGGCGATTCACAAAGAGTGGACTGCAGCTGGAGTCAGTGCTCCAAGAACCACCACGCTCAGACGTATGCAAGACAAGGGTTTCAGCTGTCGCATTCCTTGTGTCAAGGCGCTCTTGAACAAGAAACGGTGTCAGAAGAGTCTCGCCTGGGACTGCTGCTGAGTGGTCCAAAGTTCTATTTTCTGATTAAAGTAAATTTTACATTTCCTTTAAACATCAAGGTCCCAGAGTCTGGAGGAAGAGAGGAGAGGCCCAGAATCCACGTTGCTTGAGGTCCAGTGTCAAGTTTCCACAGTCAGTGATGGTTTGGGGTGCCATGTCATCTGCTGGTGTTGGTCCATTGTGTTTTCTGAGGTCCAAGGTCAACACAGCATCTACCAGGAAGTTTTAGAGAACTTCATGCTTCCTGACCAACTTTATGGAGATGCAGATTTCATTTTCCAACAGGACTTGGCACCTGCACACACTGCCAAACTACCAGTACCTGGTTTAAGGTCCATGGTGTCCCTGTTCTTAATAGTCCAGCAAACTCACCTGACCTTAACGTAATGTGAAGAGGAAGATGTGATACACCAGACCCAACAATTCAGAAGAGCTGAAGGCCACAGAGCAACCTGGGCTCTCAGAACACCTGAGCAGTGATTGACTCAATGCCACGCTGCATTGCTGCAGTAATCCAGACAAAAGGAGCAACAACTAAGTACTGAGTGACGTACATGCTGATACTTTTTATGTTTATACAGTTCAGTTGGCCAACATTCCTAAAAATACTTTTTTTATTGTTCTTAAATAATAATCTAATTTTCTGAGATGCTGAATTTGAGGTTTTCATTAGTTGTCAGTTATAATCATCAACATTAAAATAAACATTTGAAATAGATCAGTCTGTGCGTACTGAATGAATATAATGTACAAGTTTCACTTTTTGAATGGAATTACTGAAATAAATCAACTTTTTCATGATGTTCTGATTTTATGACCAGCACCTGTAAGTGAAACACTTCCTTCCTCTTGTTGTAGCTGGGTCTCATCACTGTGTGCACGTATGTCCATGTATTGACGTGCATTTTATCAAATCCTCCACGCGGTCGCTCTACATCCCCACGGGAGCTTCACTTTTACCTGTGAGCATAAAACCCTTTTGTGCTTTTACTTTAGACGATCATCAGGCGCTCGGTGGATGTTAACGGCTCAAGTAAAGTGCTGTGCAGCTGAGGTGGTACAGTAAGAGCCTCCATCTCTTCAGTGACCTCTACTGGGTCTATAACCCTCCCCCACCCCCTGAAACACATGTTCCACCCAGCAACAGCAGCACACCATCTCCCACTGTCAGGCCAATTATTGCTTCCTTCAGCACAGACCTCCTCCTCCACCTCCTCTCTTTTCTCCTCCTCCCATCTCAGTGTCAGTCCTCCTCCCTTTACTTCTTCCTGCTGTCTTCGTTTCCCACCTGCTGTCCATCTCCTTACCTTCCATCTCTTTGTCCTCTGCACTCTCATGTCTCCAGTTTCTCCTCCTGTTTCAATGGTTCTTGCTTTTCACTGGAGCTTCTTTATTGTCCCATCACATCTACTGACCTCCGGCTGATTGGTCAGAGAAATGTTTTGATTTCAGTTTAATTAAATGTTAAAGAAAAACAACCTCACGTGAGGCTTCAAATGCGATTCCCAAATGTTTGACGTTTTCAAGCCTAACTCTTGTATTTTGCTTTAACTTTTATTACTATTTATTACACGTATAGATGAACTGCAAAGTAAAGCCAAGGATGTACAACACGAAGAGGTTTGTCCTCTTACATATACATATTTTTAAATTTATAATCCTTTACATGTTCATTGAGCAGCTTTACATTTTTTTTAGACCTTGAGTTTTTAATACCGCCTTGAGCCACAAAGCTTTAGGCGTTACAAAATGTGGGTTTTATATATTATTTCATGAAGTGGCAACAGTTACAGTGGACTGTAAGAACAAAACACGGTACACAAAAAGAGAAAACGCGCAACAAAACAAAATACGTTGATAATGGAAAAGGACAAAACATACAGCGTTTACACAAATGAAAATAAAGCATTTGTTTAATGAACAGTTTTCATAACTTGTATTCTCATGTGTTGGTGTGCTGTTGCACATTAATCTGTAAAATATGGGATGAAATCTACATTTAAAGGTATTAAAACCATAATTACTGACGGCAATGATAGTTTAAAAAGTTAATAAGAATAGTGATTAACAGAATAAGACGTAGACAGTTGTTGTTGAGTCTTATTGATAATGATAACAGAACCAGAGAATCCTTAAAGAAACGTTGAGGGGCGTCAGTGCAACCCAGAACCCCCCGATGCTGCAGGAGCTGCACGAGAAGAGCATCGAGAACCAAGAGGAACGCCAACGCTACCAACACACCCTCATCCACCGCCCCCGACCCCCAAGCCAACAAGAGGCAGACAAACTGCAAACACACAGCCGCTGCGTGAAAACCACAAGCCAGACTCCGTAAGCCCCCCGAGTCATGAGACGGCTGCACCCGCAAAAATCCACATCCCCACAGAATTCCACGAAGGACACGCGACAAATCGGAAAGACCCGCAGACCCGACGAGAACACCAAGAAAAGTGAGTCCAGGGAAGCCCGGGTGAGCACCCTGAAGGGGCTCGATGGAGGATTTCAAGTCCCAGAGAGTGGAAACCACGCACTACAGTGCACAACATGCGCACACCCCAAAACAGCCAAATGTCCCAGGCGACCAAAAAGTCGTGCAACATCAACGACCAAACAAAAAATCAAATGTCACCAAAACACAGCGCAGAAATAGAAAGTCCAACCTGCTCAATGATACCCTAGATGATGTCACTAAGCTCACCTGAGCCAAAGAGCCCCGATGATGTCCACCCCCCCACACACACATGCACACACGCACACGCACGACCACCAAAGTCCCTTTGAGGCATTACAACAGTTAAAAACAAGCAGGACTCGTCCGAAGCTTCTTTGGAAAATATCAGATATTATTTTTCTGAGAGACGTCTAATAAAAATATCTCCTCCTAGAATGTGACTCGTGCAGTTATTAAAGTTTCCTCGTTGTTTTCAGTGACTCTATTTTTTGTTGTTGTTGTTTGTGACTCCAAATGACATAAAGGGTCTGAGTCAAGGCTCTTATCATATTAATCCATCTCTGTAATTAGATGAAGTTCAAAGTTCCTTTGAAGCTCCTAGAAGAGTTGGTTTGAGACCAACCATCTTCATTAGTGGCTGCAGAACTTCTTTACATTGTGTGATCGTTCTGTTTGCAGATTAAAGTTTTATCACGTTTATATAAATTAATTCTCATGGTTCTGCATAATGCCCACACATGAAGGAGATTTTAAATGTCCTAATATTTTATAAACTTTCCATCAATCAGTCAATCCACCCATCAGCAGCACGACAGCTCAGTGGTTAGCGCTGTTGCCTCACAGCAAGAAGGCCCTGGGTTCAATCCCCAGTTGGACGTGGGGTCTTTCTGTGTGGAGTTCGCATGTTCTTGTCGTGCTTGCATGGATTTTCTCCGGATACTCTGGTTTCCAAAAACATGCATGTTAGGCTGACTTCAGGTCCAGGCCTCCCTTGCAAAAGAGTTCTGTGATCTCAGTGGGATTTGCCTGATTAAATAAAGATGAATAAAATCAATCAATCCATCCATCCACCAATCAATCAATCAATCAGTCAGTCAGTCAGTCAGTCATCTTCTGGGTCATGGGGGCAGCAGCTTGAGCAGCAGGTCCAGACATCTTCCTCCACAGCCACCTCTTCCAGCTCTTCTGGGAGGACTCCAAGGCGTTCCCAGGCCAACTGAGAGACATAGTCTCTCCAGCGTGTCCTGGGTTTCCCCGGGGTCCACTCCTAGTCAGACTTGCCCAAAGCACCTCCCTAGGGAGGTGTCCAGGCGTGTCCTAAGAGCCAGCTTTGGTAAGTCGGGGTCAGAGCGTGTCGTATGGCCCCTCCTGCAGGTTGTGGACCCACAGGAAGACAAACCTATGTTGCTCATCTGGGCAGAGCCCGACCGGTCCCCATGGTTAGAGACCTGGTCACCAGGTGCTTGCCGACAAACCCTTCCTCTAAGCATGGCTCCAGGGTGGGGCCCCAGTAACCCACATCCTGTCAAGGGACACCGAGCTCCTTGCCTTTTCCTGTTCACGAGTTTTGGGAATTGCTCTTTGTCTGGCCTATCACCTAAGACCATTCAGCCTTGGGAGGCTACCCACCCCTCCACCTACCAGGGGCAGAGCTCCTAGGATCATTCAGGTGCAGAAACTGCTCCACCACGAAAGCCGACGATTCAAGGAGATTTTTTTTTTCTAAACTTTGATTTGGGGAAAAAATAATATTTGATACTGGTATGACTCAGGACCACCTCAGATGTGACTCTTTCTGAATCGCTGCACCTCTTGAAAGAAACCTTATGGTTTTTTTTGCTTATGACATGAGAACAGATTAAAGCTTTCTGGAGACATTGATTGGCTTTAATGAAGAGAACTGGAGGCGTAACCACTTGAAGCGAGCAGTCACCCCTTCAGTAACCAGCAGCTAATTGTGGCGACTCGTCTTCATCTGCTTTGACTCGGTGATTGCGTATTGATTGATGATGTGTTTTTGGTTGACTCCTCCGAGTCTTAAGATGGTCATGTGTCATTTTAGAAAAGGTCTAAGACTCGGCTGGTTGGTGAGTAAGGTTTAGCTCGTTGGTTTTTACGGTTTAAAGAAGAGAACGGGTCCAGCATGGTGTCGGCTCAACCCAACCTCCTGCTGTGTGGGTGTTAGCTGCCACCTTCTATAGATATTCATCTGCTGCCTTTGATTTGTACATTTCCAGTTTTGATTCATCTCCTTCTGATCTCTTCAGAGGTGAGATGTTGAGACGCAGAAGTTGTTTTCCGGTCGTTTTCAGCCCTGTGGGAAGGAGGACAGTGCAACTGCAGCTGTCGTGTGGCAAAGCTGCCAGGATTTTACCCACAAGTTGTCTTCTCGTGTTTCCTCAGGAATGCATCTGTAGGCTTCAGGTGTTGAAGGCTCTATGACAATGATGCAACAGTAGAAATTCAAGTAAAGTAATTCATATCTTAAGTGTGTGATGGTAGTTTATAAAATGCAAAGTACTTTTTGATCCTTGACATGTTGAAATTAAAGGTCAAGCGTTCTTTATAAGAATGCTTCGCACCCACTGCCTTTCATGCCAGCGTTGGAGTCTAAAATTACCTTTCGCTGCAGCTGTTTTGGTCAAACCTTGAAAATAATGTCTTGTGTTGTCCAGATCTGACCTTGAAAAAAAAAATACTCCATGCCTTTTTCACTGCCCGACTGGACTATTGTAAAGTCTACGTTGGGGTCCGCCAGGTCTCCATGTAGCTCGTCCAAAATGCTGCAGCTCGGCTCTTAACAGGATTTTATAGGTTTGATTACACCAGTTTTGTCCTCCCTTCACTGGCTCCCTGTTCGTACCAGAATAGATTTAACAATTCTCCTGCTATCCTTTAACTGTGTAAATGGACTTACACACCCTTACCTCTCTGAGCTACTTCAACCATATGTTCCTTCTCGGGCCCTGAGATCATCTGATCTGCTGCTTTTGGTTGAAGCTCATAGGAGATCCCCCCCCCCCCCCCCCAACATTAGACGGGCCCCTTCACTTCCTGTTTTTAAATCTCTGCTCAAAAATTAGATTTCATATTTTATTGTTCTGTGCTTTTGTGTTTTTCTTTTGATTCATTTAATATTTTTTCAGTACTATCATTTTTATTTTATTTTTCAATTAAATTGCTCTCATTAATTTTTATAGTTAAGCACTTTGGTAACAGCTGCTGTTGTAAATCTTGTAAAGTTGACTTGTGATATTGTGAGAAGTAAAGCTCGGTGTGTGTTGTCCATGACCGTTAGCTGTAGTGTTCACGGACTTGTAGCCATTTTTGTGTTTTCTATTGTTGGGTTGTTGCTTCGATCATCTTGAACTGGGTTGGCTCCAGAGTTTAATCACTTGTGCACGTGCACCTTGTGATTATTTCCTGAAGGTTTTGTTAAAATCAGACCAGTGGCTCATGAGATATTTTGCTGACAGTCCGGTGCACTAACACAAATGCACACAAACATTGTCAAAGACATTGTCCGCCGTTGACTCGTGTGGACAAACGGAACTGATTTCAGGCGCCAGACTACATCGATATTTCTGTTTAAATTAGCTCGATCAAATAAATCAATGTTTCAAGAATGTTTTGTTACAATTCTTAAACTTTTCTTGTTTTAAAATGCACCTAAAACAACAAAAAATATTTTAAAATCCAAAAGTTACGACCTGGTCAAGCTAGAGAGAAAACTTTTTCTAAGCGGATGTTTTAAATCTTTTTTTTTAAATGGTGTTTTTCTTCAAAATTTAACTAAATGGTGTCGATTCAGTTCAGTTTATTTCCGTAGCTCCAAGTCACAACAGGTCGTCGTCTCAGGGCACTGAATAGAAACATTCATATACATGAAAAATCAATCAGTAAAGTTATCTTTCAGATTAAACCTTTAAAAATGTCGCATAAATCCTTTCTTTAAATCTTAAAAGTGGTATTTGATAAGCACACATGCACTAAATTGATTTTAATAATTAAACCTTAGCTAGGGACTAGAATAATTATAAAAAGGAAGAAAACCTTTTCTACATGCAGGAAAACTATCTTTCCTGAAGGAATGCACGTCGCCCGCTGCCTTTTTGTGCTTGCCGAGGTTGTTTATCTGTGGCGGCCATCTTGAGTCGACTCGAACAGTTAATCTGTTTTACATCTAGTGGTTGTTTTATAAGAGTTTCATTAAAACACAGCCAACTGTTGTTTTACTAACAGAAAAACAAAGACTTGAAATTACATGATCGCCCACCTTTCTTAACAGCAAGCTACGTTTTTACAAAAGCATGCAGGTCCTAAACTGCACAGACTTGATGAGTTGGAGTTAAATTATAGGAAGTTTGATTAAAAAAAAAAAAGACAAACATCTGGAATGTTAAAATAAAGAATGTGTAGGAACAGCGTAAACTGTTATGATTTACGCAGATGAATTTTTTTATATCTTTACAGTTAAGTTTTGTTCTTTAGTGTTATTACAGACAAAAAGTCAAATACTGAAATAATTTCTCAGGATATTTATGTTTTAAATCTTTGATTTTTACTGATGTAACATCCTAACTCCTGCCATATATCTACAGTTTCCATGAAAACTGCTTTCCCCCTGAGTTTCTGTTATTTTTGCAGTTCTTCTAAAATTGCACAACTTTCATGCTAATTAAAGAGCCGCGCTCAAACAGCATTTCAGGCAGTTTTCACACTTTGAAGCTCCGAACTGCAGCAAACTGGTGCCGAAACGATCGTTCCACTTCCTTCCCTGCAGCCCGATGAAGCTGCTGCAGCCGTGTTCCACCTTTTAGCTGCTCTGGATTATTTTAAGGCTGTTGCGTAGGTGTGAGTCTCGAGAAAAATGCACAAATCTGTGATTAACACTGAAGGGCAGCAAGTTAGAAACGGATGAGAGAAACAAAACAAACATCACTTTTTACTTCCAGCGTTTCTCTAGAGATTTTTTTTTTTAGCTCTAAAAAGATTTGTTTCAGTGAAAAAACTCGAAGCCTTGACACAAAACCTTTTGATGTGATGCTTCATTATTTCACACACTATTTTACAAAGAAATTACAGTTTTGTGCATCATTTGTGTGTTTGGTTTTGATACATTGTAGGGTATTTATGTTTCCTTCAGATTTATAAATAAAATCAAGGGACTTCCTTTTGCGTTTCAGATACTCCTTATAATAAAAATATAGATTTTTATTTCCATATTTGTGCCACTGGTGCCTTCAACTACATCAGCTGTGTTTAATTGTGTACCTAAATGATTAAAACTATTTTTTTTAATCCTTGAAATAAATAATTTGGCCTTATTTTCTTACTCACTTACTCAAAAACTACACCTAGCAAATTAAAAATGAGTTTTTTTTAAACGTGTTTCTTACTAAAGATCATTCTTGTTACCATAGAAACAGACAAAATATCCATAACATTTAAACTTTTCAAAGATGCTTAAAGATGTGACATTTCTTTTTCTTCCCTCTTCGTGATGTCTCACAATGGTGTGAAAGATAGAAACTCAGAATTGCAAGAAAAAATACTAATTTTTAGTTCCAGTCACTGAATTCTAAGTTTTTGCGACCAGCAAGCCGCAAAACTAATCTAGGCTGTGATCCTTTCTCTGTTGTCCACCTTGGAAGCTGTCCTCGTGTTTATGATTTAGTTGTGGAGTACTCTTCTGAAATGAAGACGGGCGGCTTTGGGACAGTATTTTAATAAATATTAGCATTTTTTAGACACAAACATTTTCCTCTGATGTTTCTGTCGGAGGAGAGCACCCATCAGCTGCAGGACTCTTGAGACGAGCTGGAGGCTACTACAACAATTTTGAGACAATTACAGGAAAAAAAATGTTGTACTCACCTTTTTATAAGGTTAGCTGAAGGCCAAAGGTAGCAAAAGGCTAGCTAAAAGTAAAAATTAACAAAACAATAGCTAAACTCCAAATGCAGCAGAACAATGGCTAAAATTAATAAACAGCAAGTTAAAATAGCAAAAGGCTAGCTAAAAACTAAAAATAGCAGAACAGTGGTAGTAAAAGACAAAACTAGAGCAAATATTCTAAAAGCTATAAATAATAGCTAGCTAAAAGTAGCAAAATATTAGATTAAAAAGTTAAAGTAGCAGAACATTAGCTAAAAGTAATAAGAAGACTAAACATTTGTCGCTAAACTACTGGAAAAAATAGTTGAGTCCCAGTTAAAATGCTTCCTAGAGGATCATGCCATCTTAGAACTAGTCCAGTCTGGCTTTAAACCTCTCCACAGCACTGAAACTGCTCTACTCAAGGTTTTAACGACATCTTCCTGTCTACAGACGCTGGTGATTCTTTGCTCCTTGTCTTACTGGACCTTACATCTGCTTTTGACACCATCGACCATGAGATCCTCATTGCTAGGTTAGAGCAGTGGGTGGGCATCACAGGGTCAGCCCTCAAATGGTTTAGATCCTACCGAGTTGACAGATCCTTTTGCGTCTTCATCATAGATTTTAGTTCTGCATTGGCAGCGCTTAAAGGGGGCGTACCGCAGGGGTCCATCCTCTGTCCCCTTCTATTTTCTTTATACCTGCTGCCACTAGGTGCTATTTTCCAGAAACACAACATACCCTTTCACTTCTACGCCGATGATTGTCAAATTTACTTCCCCCTAAGACACAATGGTACATGCTTTATTCAACCTCTGCTTGACTGCCTGGCTGACATCAGAGACTGGATGGCTTTAAACTTCTTAAGTTTCAATGAGAAGAAGTCTGAAGTCATGTTGTTCCTCTCAACGATACAATCATCAACCACTGCATTGGCCTTTCTGCTCTAGCCCCGTTAGAGAAACAAAGAGTCACTAATCTGGGAGTGATAATGGACCCTTCCTTGAAACTTAACTGTCATGTAAACATGATTGTTAATTCCTGTTTTTTCCAGTTGAGGCGACTGTCTAAACTGAAGCCATTGTCCAAAAATAACTTGGAGACAGTAATACATGCATTCATTACATCCAGACTTGATTACTGCAATTCACTCCTGTTTGGTATAAGTCAGCCCTCCACTGAACGACTGCAACTGGTCCAGAATACGGCAGCCTGATTTTTTACCAGTACAGGCAAAATAGAGCACATTACACCAGTTTTGGCCTCCCTGTACTGGTTACCGGTTCACCTTCAAATCCAGTTCAAAATACTCTTGTATGTCTTCAAATCACTGAACAGTTCTGCACACACACACACACACACACACACCCAATCTCACTGATCTGCTGCAGCCATATGTCCCCCCACGTTCTCTGAGGTCAGTGGACCAGTTACTTCTCACAGTTCCAGGAACTCGTCTTAAGCGCAGAGGTGACAGGGCCTTCTCTGTCCAAGACTATGGAATGAGTTTCCCCTGCTTGTCAAACAGGGCCCCCCCCCCCCCCCCCTGCTTTTACTTGTCTATTTCTTAGCAGCAGAAGGAATATCCAGGTGTTAGAGGGACGACTCAAAGAGGACTGAATGTTTTCAGACTGGTTCCTCCTCCAGGAGATGATCCACTTTCCTCTCCTGGTTTCCTTCCAAAAACACAAACAAGATGCTTTTGGGACCAAATCTGGATTCTCTGAGCTTGAAGGGCAAACACTGTGAGGACAGGGTGTTAGACTAAAAAGAAAAAATTGATTTTTTTTTTTTTCAGTCGAAGAGGCCGTCCAATGACGGACCGAGTCCTCCCCCGGGGGCGCCGACTGGCTCGAATCGGCGCCTGATGGGGACAGGCCAGACGGTGACCTTAAGCCTAAATGGGTCACGTTTTCTCCAAGTATTGAGATGGTCTGTGGATTTATTCAGAGGCAGGGGGTGCATGAGGGAAACGTTTGGAGTCTCCATGAGGTTATTTTGTGTTTGAGCCTGTCTGCCTGTCAGGAAGAGCTCAGCTCCGTGGCCCCCTCTGGTTATTCTGAGTCGGACCGGGACGAGAGAAAGACTGAAGAGACTTATCACATCACACCCGTGAGAGAAAATACAAGAAAACTGTACCACTGGCTGGCAGCCATGACAGATGGGGGAGTTAAGTTCAGGGTGGGGGGGCAGGGGGGTTGCCATGGACACCAGCATCAATGCTACCTCAGGCTTTTCCTCCCTGTGTGAGCCACAGAGCTGCACACGCTCTGCAGAGGAGCGCGGCGTGGACAGCAGACAGACCCGTTCTCGTTGTTTACGACTTGTAGTCGTTGTGCAACAAGTCTGTGTCAGCAGGTTCAGAACTGACCTGGACCAGAGGCACGGAGGGCAACATAAGAACTGAGACTGTTTACACCATGAGTAACTGAGTCACCTGGAAAGTGTGTCAGAGCGAGCACTCGGCTGAACTGAAGCCGATGTTTGTCGGGCTTTGGCCCTCTGGTCCGAGCTCCTGTAAGATTCACGTTCTGTCCCGCCTCCCTGTTCGTCTCTGCTGCAGTCGGCCTCGTTGAGTCCCCTCGTCAATCCAGTTTAACAGCAAACTGGGCGAGAGGAGCTGACTGGATCTGGCAGCCTCTAAAACCAGCCCAGCAGCCGAGTGCGGGTCATTCCTTCCACAGCAATCATCACGTTTCAGCCTTTCAGTTGAATCCCATAGAGTCTGTGAGGAGACATGACCTGTAGATACAGCATTGTTGTCTCCTACAGTTCATATACCAGTCGTACACAGCTCCACACACACATACTGTATATTCATCAAGAGCTCATGGACGTCCCTGAACTCATCGTCCCCAATTGTGGAGCAAAAAGAGAAATACCCTCTGTCCGTCTGTCCATGTTGAGAGAAACAAAAGTGAGGTACTGACATCTGATTTGGTGTGACTGCATCAAGACGTTGGAACAGTCACTATTGAAACTTGTGTTGCCAAAATGGTAACCACCTTATGTAAACCAACTACCGCTATAATTTGAGGAATCTTTGCTTTCTGTTTTTATATTGCTTAAAAGTATAGTTTCCTCCAATGTTTGTGGTGGCCCAAGATTAATCTAGACCACCACTGGCCACCCCCTGGCTCCTCCATTACACCTGGTGATGGATAAAGTTGCTCGCCAGGATCCGTCACTCTGCGCTGCCTCAGACATCTACACACAATATAAAGTATCTTCTAACGTTTCTTGTCATTTTCTTTAATATTTTATCATCTTGTTTTATTGCACCTCCTCCTTACAACATTATTACTCATTTAGTTGTTTTCCTTTAAATTAAGGAACAGATGTGTGGAGCATAACCACTGACAACAGTTAGCATCAGACCTTCTACTTCTATCTTCAGACACATCACCCTATCTGACACTCTTTTCACCTCTACTACATCCGTTACCAACTCCTCCTTCAGGACCACCCCTACTCCATTTCTCTTTCTATCCACACCATGGTAAAACAGTTTGAACCCTGCTCCAAGGCTGCGAGCCTTGCTGCCCTTCCACTTGGTCTCTTGGACACATAAAACATTACCTTCCTTCTCAGCATCATGCCAGCCAGCTCTCTACCTTTGCCCGTCAGTGTCCCCACATTTAGAGTTGAAACCATCAGTCCTACATTTTGACTTTCCTCTTCTCCCTCTGTCTCCCGACACGTTTCCCTCCTCGTGGTCTTCAAAAGAAGAAGATGATGTACCTCACAGATGCTGAGTAGAGTACATAACCAGGCAGCTGTATAAAGCTTGGACCTCCTCACACTCCAGATATCTCTAGAGCTAATAAAGCCTCCTGGACGTGAAGCGAAACGTCTTCAGCTACAGAACAGAAGTTAATCGTTTTGTTTTTTAACCTTTTTTAGTTTTACCTCCCACTTGTATTACTAGATCAGATGTCCAAAAACGAAGTCCAGATGACATGATTCAACCTTTTTTGTTGTTATATACCTGGATGACTGAGAAAACAAACTTTGTGTTTTTGAAACCATTAGTGAAAAGGCCAGACTTCAGGGGTATCTGAGGCAGGCTTGGAACACAAGAGTCAGGGTGGCTTCTGGGTAATACCAGATGGCTAGGCCTCAGACTGATGAAGCCTCTTGGATGAGGGGCGAAACGTTTCTTTTTAACAAAAAAACGAAGTCCAGATGACATGATTCAACCTTTTTTGTTGTTAGATCAGATGTTGTTCCTCTTCAGCTCCTGTTGGTTCTTTGTGTCAAAACGGTTTGCAGTCGTTTTCTTTTCATCAGATGGGCTCGTTTTAACAAGCAGCTCATTTTAGCTCAAAGATTTGTATAAATCTCTCTTTCTGATGCTCTTGGCTTTGTTCCGACAGAGAACCACCAAACAGGATCCTGCTCTGGCACCAAAGTTGTTGGTTTTGGAGTTTCTTATTGTGGCTTTTAGGCGTTTTAGACCCAGCAGATTATGGTTTATATTCGGATCTGGGTTCTGAGTCGCTGCTTTGAGGCAGATTTTTTTTTCCTGGCTCCTTGACCTGGACCAGACAGTTTAGGTTTGAATAAGTAATTTTTAGCAATGCGCGCAGTAGTTAAATCTTTATTTACAACTATGTGTTTTAACAACACTGATTTAAAGATGCAGGGTGGATAACTTTAACTTCCCGTTTATTTTGGTTTAAACTGCAGTTATACCCGAGCGGCACGACCAACTGTTTGCATGTTTGTTACAAGTTACCGGATCAGGTTTGTTAACTTATCAGTAGTAGTAGTTTTTAATAACGTAGGCGTGTTTATGATTCTGAATGAGCCTTGCTCCTTTCCTGCTTTGCGTTGTTGCAGAAATGTGAGGAATAAAATGATGGATTTAAAGAGGACGTTTAGGCCACTTTGGACACGTCAGGTAGTAATTCACTTGGCTGCAACTGCTAGGGAGCAGCTGGAGACACAACATTGCAACAAAATGTGTGAATTTTCATTTTAAATCACACTACATGACATGTTAGTGCAAACTTCCAGTGAAACTTATTGCTAAAAAAAAGAACATCTCCAGCACTCTAGATTTACAGAGTTCACACAGAAGGTTCTGGCCCCGGCTCCAGACGACCGCGACGACGATCTGAAAGAAAATCTGTCGTGCCAAATATTCGAACATGTTCAAAATTCCTGGGACACGAGAACGAGGCCCTGATGTTCACCCAAGGAAAACGAAAACCTTCGCCAGCATTTTGAGACAGTTTGGAATAGTGTTTTTCGCCAACAGCTGAGCAAGATAAAAATATTTGAGGTCTTGATTTTTAAACAAAAATGCAGTTGAGTGACAATTTTTGTCGTCAAATAATTTAAATTTAATATTTAAATATTACAGTCTGTCAGTATTTTATATTTTACTGTTTGTCTTTATTAGATTCATTATGTTCAATTCAGTTTATTCATATAGTGCCAAATCACAACATAAGTTGTAAAAAAGTAAAGTTCTCTATCTAAAGAAGCAGCAGGTTGTGTTGGATCTTCACTTCGTCACAGTCTCTCATGCTGAGCAAGCACAAAGGCGACAGTGGAAAGAAAAACTCTTTTATAACAGGAAGAAACCTCCAGCAGGACCAGACTCAGGACGAGCAGCCTTCTGCTTCCACCGGCTGGGTTTGAGAGGACAGGAAGTAGAAACAGACACAGAATGACAGGTCCAGGTGTGGTTTATTCAATTCAGTTCAAAAATACTTTATTAATCCCAGAGGGAAATTAAGTGTTGTCGTAGCTCATCGTCCTGGTTTCATTCAAGAGTTGTTAGATGCTGATAGCTGTGGGAAGGAAGGATCTCCTGCAGTGAATCTGAAGGATCTGGCCACAGATACCGATCCGTCCACCCAGATCCAGCTTGCTGTCAGATCCGGCGGGCCTTTTGGTCCTCCTGGGCAGCAGGACTGCCCAAATGCCGGACAGAATTCCTCCCTGAGCGATGATCACTCTTCCCAGCAGTCTGCAGAGCTCCTCGTTGCCACAGACGGACAGCTGAAGGTGCCGGGGGAAGATCCCGGTCCTCCTGATGTCACGAGTTGAGTTTCCCACCAGCTTCAGAATCTCTGCAGTCAGGCACTCGAGCACCGCCGTCAGGTTGACAGGAATTCGTCCGCGGAGCCTCTTTTTCCAACTCATTTGGGATTTGATGCTGTAGTTGAGGTATTTCAGCTTTTGAGATGTTAATCAGCTGCTCCTGGTTGTTAAAAAAACACCTTGTTGCCATGGTTACGCATCATAACAAATGCCCCAAAGTAAAAAAAGTTTCGGATAAATTCCTTCCAGCTGCACTGCATCCGATACCAGAGGAAATAATCATATAAATATTATATAACCCAGGTGTACGTTCTATAGTCCAGGTGTGGTTTCTATAGCCTAAATGTACTTTCTATAGGTGGAAAGAGAAAAAAATGTTAAAATGGAAATAATTACAAACAGGTAGAGTAGAGCAAGTAAAGACAGCAGCAGAGAGAGGAAATGTGGTCAGTGTGTCCTCCGACAGACTAAGCCTATAGCAGCTTAACTAAGGGATAGCTCAGGAAACCCAAGCTGACCCTAACTGTAGGATTTATCAAAAAGGAAAGACTTAAGCACGTTCTTAAAACTGGACAATGTTTCAGCATCACAGACAGAAGAAACTGGAAGTTGGTTCCACAAGAGAGGAGCCTGAGAACTGGAAGCTCTGCCTCTCGTTCTGGTTTTGGAAACTCTAGGAACCACAAATAAACCTGCAGTCTGAGAGCGAAGTGTTCTGTTGGGAACAATAAGATCTGTGTACTGAAGATGTATATGATATTCTACAGAAATGATCATTTCTGGCCTAAAAGCATCAAGTTGCTGCTCTGCTCTCATGAAGCTGCAGGTTTGATTTCAGAGCCTTAAACTACGACTGAGCGAGAAGAAAAAATCAGATTTAATGTTTTTCTGACGCTTTTTTTTTCTCCTTGTGTTTTATGTTTGGTGTCTCCGCAGCGAGAAGAGGAAGCTGCAGGTGAACGTGGCGAGTCCCATCCAGTGCAGCCTGAACGGCAGGAAGTGCACGATCGTCGTCGAGTCCAAGATCAACCAATCACAGCCAGACTTCACCAAGAGCCGGGCCGGTTACATCCTGAACGTTCCTGGAAACTAAAGTGGGCCAAAAACCAGAGCAGCTGATTTCACACCACGTCTTTTTTGTTTTTTGTTTTTCTGCAGAGCTGCTGTGTTTCTGTCGGATTGGGGCGATTAAATCCTCGTTTTCCTAATGTATGCCAAACTCCAGCTCCTCTGCAGACTTCTAGAGGATGTTCATTTTAAAGAAGAGGTTATTAGTTTAACAAATTTAACAAAGCATGCCCCAAACAGCCACCAAAGTGGGATTTATCTTTTTTTTTTGCTCAGCTTTCAGTTGATTTGCTTTGTGCAATATTTAAATCAGTGCAGATTGATTGTTGCGAGTCAAGGTGGGAGCGGATTATTCCTGATTTAATCTCACAACCAATAATGTTGCATAATAGGACAAAAACAGAGGCTTCAATAGGAATTATAATCCCTGAAGCGCCGTGTCGGATCAAAGAGGAAACCTTAAAGAAAAATCCTAATTTTTAAGCACATGTGCTTTAAAGCAATAATAAACTTTTCGTTTATTTTTTTACTCTAAAAAAAAGAAATATTAATTAAAGTCTTATCTAAAGAATAAAGAGCAGGACCTGGAATGTCCACGTTTAGTTGATGAAATGTTTACAGATGGAGCGGGGCCAACGTCTGAATATGTTGATCATATTCCAAACAGAGCAACCAATTAATGCAACCAATCATTTAAAGACTGTAATGTTTTTCTTTCTTTGCATTATTGCTTCATTCTGCTCCTACAGAAAGGTAAAAGTCTATAATCTGCTGTAATCTGTTTAGATTGAGGCTAAAACTGAGTAACAGACAGCAAAACCTACCAAGACGATCGTTTCCAGGATCTATTTCCAGTTCGTTTTAGCTGTGAGACTGAGCAACAAGCGTCCCTGACGGTTCTGTTAGTCCCTGACGGTTCTGTTAGTCCCTGACGGTTCTGTTAGTCCCTGATGACCCCAGTTTACTTTCCGTCGTCGTGTTGGGTGAAGCGCGCTCCTCCGTCGTCCTCCAGCAGGAAGCCGAAACGTTTCCAGCTGTTCCTGAAGCTGTCAGCCGCGCTGCTTCAGATCGTTCCGTCGTGTTCTGTTCCAAGTTCTGCAGTAAATAAATAAAAGCTGTCGGCGCTGCAGCTCGGGAGTTTTCAGGAGAGTTTAGTTGAAATGGGCTGAAGGACGTTTGTGTTTAGCTGCATAAACCAGAAAAATGGCTTTAAAAGTCCTGACTCGTCCTTTAGCTGCTGTTTGTTTCCTTCTAAAGACATTTAACGTGATCGTGACGAAAAGTTCTTCAGACTTCCTGAAGTCGGCCGCCCTTCCACTCGTCCTCTGCAGACTTCCTGACCGTTTTCACGGTTTTTGTTTAACTTTGATCCTTAAATTATTCAGTGACGTCGACACATAACTACGACGGAGCTTTAGGGCCTCGCTAAGAAAAAAAAAATTAAAAGCCGTAAAATTAAAGAATAAAGTCGTACGAGACTTTTTGCAGCTCTCTTTTTGTTTCCACAAGTCGGATCCAGGACGCGACCTGTCAATCAATCCAGTTAGCGTGTCAGCAAATGACCAATCCGAAGCCGAGTCGTAATATAATCTGAACTCCGACACATAAATCTGGTTTACCATTTTAACTGTGGTAAAATGAAGAATGTTGAGCATCTTGTTAAGTTGTACTTTAGTGTTGGTTTAACAAATAAGGCGATAGTTAATCTGTTAGCTCCTCAGATTATTATCAGTATCAGGACTTTGAACCATCTTACAGTCAGGTGGTACGCTGTGATGGTCTGCAGCACAGCTCTGCAGGTAACAAGCGTTTAGCTTCGGATTGGTCATTTGCTGACACGCCTACTGGATTGATTGACAGGTCGTGTCATGGATCTGACTCGTGGAAAAAAACTAATGAGAGCTGCAAAAAAATAAAAAAGTCTCTGTAAAACTTTATTCTTGTATTTTTATGGCTTTTAACTTTTTTTTCTTAGCGTGGTCCTAAAGCTCCGTCGTACATAACGGATCGTTTTAACAAAGAACCCGTTTTAAACGGGATTTATTTTAATTTATTTGGCATGCAGGCGATCACAAAGACACAATTTGTTCCTTGTTTCTTTAGTTAAATCAAAGAAGATGCATCTTTAACAGAAACTAGTGTTTTAGCTGTAACAGCTAAATCAGCTGAAGGTCGGCGCGTCACTCAGGCTCCCAGGCTTTTATTTTTTCTTAAGCTGGAGGTTTTTAAAGTCTGACACCTCCTCTTTGGTCCTCTACCTGTTCAGTTTATTTTCTTATTGCTGCCGTTTTCAATCAAAATGTTTTATCGGCTGTGGAGACGAGCTGGACACGCCCTCAGGAATGACGCTCGGAGAAACCGCCTTTAACGTTCTGTTTGGTTTAAAACGTCAACGAGTCGGTTCGTTTTCAACCGAACTGAAGGTTTCGTACTTCCTGACGTCCTCCGAGACTAAAATCTTCAAACAAGTCGCCTGAAACAGCTGGTCTGCGTTTCCTCTGAAAGGTCCCCGCTCCTTAACCATTGAAGGAGTTTATCTGGACCCATGTAAGATAGTGACGTTTGAAACGGTTTGCTTCAGTAGAGTTCCATATGAAATGCGGGACTGCGCTCGTCGTCAACAAACATTTTATCTGCCGACTTCCAACACGGTGAAATACTTGTTGGTCCCAAATGCGTCTTGGGGACGTCCACATTGACCCGTTTTCAGTCACTTCGGCTGTTTTTGTAGGGAAACAAACTCAGCTGGTCGTTGGCGTCAAAGTTTGCTTACAGACGTTTAATTTAAAAACGAGAGTTTTGTTTCTTATTTATTTATTTTTGACCAGTCTGTGACTTTACTATGAGTACCTTTAAACAGACGTAAAAGTTCGACTTTAGGGACTATTTTCTGCAGCGTATTAATACACATTTGTTGTAACAGCGCTTAGTTAGGCTCAAAATAAATAGTGATTAAAATAAGAAGTCCTCGTGATTCAAAACAAACAGTTGTTTTTGTTCCACCTGGTTATTAAAAAAAACTCTGATTTATTTAAAAAAAGTTGCTTTTGATGTGAAAAACAAATCCCGTATCGATAAAAGTTTTCTGCGAGCTCAGAACGGTTAAAAAGGGTAAAATATTTGGGTTTGTCTTTTTATTTTATTATGATTTATTGAAATTTTCTGTTTGCTGTTTTGTCCCAGTCCCGGTAATCAAACCAGCCAAAGCACATTTATTGTTTTTGTTTTTGTGGCTTTAAGTAAAATCCTAATGTACATTTATTCAATAAGTGCCTAATTTTATATTTAGTTTATATTTTGTGGTATTTCTTAACTATGAAAGGGAAATGCTGTAATGATTTCATTTTGTGCAGTTCTTATTATTTTTGTACGATTTGTGACGCTTCGTCCTGACCAATATTTCATTCATCAGTTTATTAATAAATGTTTTGCTTCTCTGCTGCTCTTTGAGTCTTTAACCTACATTCAGTGGAAACACGGATGTTCTGTTGACGTCAAAGCCGGTCCGACCGTCGGCTCGTGACGAGACGGCGCTCGGCCTCTAACAGCTGTGTGACCGAGTCACGTGCGAACGCCTCTAATCCGCTCGGATGAAGGAGTGAACGGATGGTTACATGAACGAGGGAGTCGGGAGAAAGAAGCTCTTCCTGTTTAAAGGGGTGGACGTTGCTTTAGTCAAATCTGTTGGAGCCTAAAAAGAAAAAGTGCTTCCAGTATTGTCAAAGCTCAGAGGAGCAGCTCTCGCCTGAACGTTACTAACAGAACCTCACGCGAACTGTTGACAAACCGCGGGCTGCGAATCGTGGATAAAGGCGAGCGTTGCCGTGGAAACCGCATCTCTAATCCAGCCGATGCGGCTGATCCGTGTCATCGGCTGGCTGTTCGACGAGCTGCGGGTTTTAACGCCGTCAGTCAGAGAGCTGAAGGAAAACAAACTGTCAGCTTGTCGATGTTTCGTAAACATTCGTCTTGGATTCTGTCCAAGCGAGAGAAAAACGTGTCCGTGTGGAACCGACGTCAAGAAAAACAAACTACGGTTCTGTGGTTTGGACCCAAAATCTGTGGAGCAGAAACCAAAAGTCAAGATGAGACGAACGAGTTCAGATGAAGGAAGGTGCTCAATTGAAACGCCCGTCTAAAGGCTCCACCTGTCTGCTTCAAGGTCAAAGGTCAAGGTCAAATTTAAAGTATTTGCTTGTCCCGTTCAAAACGTCTGATCCGTTGAAGAAAGTAAAATGTTATAAATTTATGCATCATTAGACAGAGCGACGCACTTTTTATCATCCCAGCTCTAAGGTCAAGGTCACAAATCAAGGTCAAAGGTTATACAAGGTCATTGCTCTGAGACGTTGCTACAGATTGCTGTATAACAGTTTGTCGACGTGTGTTTAATGTGCTGTTTGCCTCTTGTGTGAGAAAGCGACACAAAATGGGACAAAAAGCCCTCCAGAACGATCAGTGCTTTTTATTTTTCCATCACAGTACAAAAATAAATTAAAATAAGCAGAAACATATCAAAAAAGTAAATTACAGCAGGGAGGGGGGCGGGTCCTTAAAAAAAACAACAACACAGGTGCATTGTTTGCTCCTTATCCCTATAAGAAAACATTCTTTGTTAGAAATAAAAGGTCCGAACACACATCCACTCGCTCACGCAGCCCTCTGACTGCTGCTCTTTTATCTACAAATTACACAACAAGATACAGAAAAGAATGGGACAGAAGTTTTTAATCTACCGCTTCAGTCTCTAAGTTTTATGAGCTTATAAACAACTGTGATGATGCAAGTGAAGAAGCATGGCACATCTCACGGAGCCGGGACAGATTTAGGGATCCCTGCTTCCTGTTTGTCCTCGCAGCTCGACGCAGGCGTTTCCCTTTGATCTACATCAGAACGTCTCCGTTTCTGAGGAACTGTCGGACCCACTCGGGATGTTTTGGGTTTTCAAAGCACGGCAAAGAGGAGAGGCGTCTCCCGTTTGGTGCTTCTTGTTCGGTAATCCGATAAAAAGCTGCAGATCTCCTCTGCAGGCTGCACCGGGTCACTTTGACCCCCGGGAGCTTCTGATTGGATGGAGGTCGCCTCGTTTCCTCCAGAACCAAGAAGCTAGCTCGCGCTGATTTACTCAAAGATGATAATCTGTGGATCATCCTCCGGCTTCTCTGTGCTCTTCTTGTTTTTCATTCCCCTTTTAAAGTCTGATATGTGAGAGGGTTCTAAATCAGAGCAAAAACAACCTCTTCAGGACGTTTTCTGAAGCTTAAAGTTGAGGTTGCCACATTGATGATGGTCAGATTTGACTGCGGTTTTGATCTTAAGGGCCTTTTCACATTAAATGACAAATCCCTGCAACATGTATGGACATAAACCAGATCAATCTTCATTCCCATCAAAGATAAGCACACCTTGTATTCCCTTTAAATTCCTCTGAAGGTGCCAAAAATAATGAACACTTCAATGGCAGGAAGCTAAAATTAGATGAAAATGGTCCTAAAACAGTTTAATATCCGAGTTCTCTCAGATCTGTGGGGTTTTCATCAAAGATATGGCACCGTTGTAACATTTCCAACGCTGAATCATGAGCACAAAGGAAAACAGTAAAAGCCAAAGAGCATTCCAAACGACGGAACAAGAACGTCCCTGGTAAACCATGAGCCTATTTCAGCGAGCAGAGCTAAATGAAACGTTACTTTGTTCACAGCTGATTCACAAATCAAGTAAAAAGTCGAGTTCGCTCCTGGAGAGTCCGTAAAACTGCATGGCACACGTGCAAAATGTTACATTTCTAATAAATAAATATTTGTTTTTTAAAAACGCAAAGAAAACTTGTTTCAGCAAATCCAGGCCTAAATCTGAAAAAAACATGGAACGCCGTGTAAATAAAACCAGAATGCCACGAGTTGTAAACATAAACACGTGGTTTTGTTGTTTGAAACCAAGAAATTAAATCGTGTTTTGGAAAAACGAGGTAAATCTGAGTTTGATGGCGGAGGTCCGGACTGCAGGGAGGACGGGTCAGCACCTGGTTGGACTGGACGCTTCGTCTTGCTGAAACAAGCAAGACCTTCCCTGAAGAACACGTCATCTGGACGGGAACAGATGTATAAACTATACTGACGTGCCTTTCCAGATGTACGAGCTGCTCATGCCAGAGGCACTAATGCACCCCTATACCATTAGAGAAGCAACCGTTTGATAAAACTGAATGGTTTCTCCCATCTTCAGCACAAATGTTGTCTGTTTACAGATAATGACCAGTGGGGGTGTTCCCGAGCCCAGAGCAGAACCAGACCTGGTTTTAATGCAGTGGCCCCTGAGGGCCCATCAAATATTAACATTATCTTTCGAGATCCAAGATTTCTACAGACTTCTAATCTGATGATGAGACGGTTTCCCATTAAGGTGAACCCCCGCCCATCTTTACGTCTAAAACGTTCTCTCTGGACCCGGTCCTCTCGCCGACTTTTTGAAAAGTTCCTTCAGCCATTTCTTATTTGGACCGCATTTGGTGTTTTCTGATAAAACGTGGGTTTGTGTTCGTTGCATTCTGTTTTTATTGACACGGTTACACAACGTCCCTCCAAAGAATAAAAAATAAAAACAAACACATCCATTTACACGTTTGTGGGTTTTTTTTTCTAGATGAAAATAAAGTTTCTGAACACACGATGTACATCCACTGGCTGTTTCTTTTTTGTGTGTTTTAAATCCAAACTCCCACAGAAGCAGCTCACTGTCCCTCCGGTCGTCCACAAAGAACAAAAAGTCGAGGCTCCATCGTCTGACGGCTCCGGCGCTTCTGTCCTCAGGTGGTCCGATCTGCATCAGCAAAAACCAGGAGGAAGGGATGATCCGGCTCGGGAGTGGGGGTGGGGGGGTGGATGCCTGTTCATCCGTGGCGCGTGGAGGAAGTCAGTCAGGCGATGGCCCTCACCCTCCTGCAGGAGGCAGTCAAACAGTCACAAGGTCACTGGGGGTGGGGGTGGGGGGGCTGCAGCCTCAGCTCTGTCCACATTCAATGCTGCTGTTCTACGTTTCATCTAAATTATAAGATCTGGCAAAGATTCACCCAAACCAGACGTTTACAGGTAATTTATCGCCTGCGAGCACAAACCTGTTCAAACACTGAAGCGGCGGCACAAACTGTCGCGTTGGAACATTAACGCCGTCTCAGACGATCATGTGACCCGAGCGGGCCGCGCTCGGAGCATGTGTCGAGGACGACTCTCAGCCGCCACCAGACTAAAGTCCAGCTCAGAATCTGCAAAATCCACTGGTTTATCCCCAGTTGTCTGTTAGCTGTGGTCGTCTTGAATCGAGCTGCCTCCAGTTTTGTCGTAGATCTACAGCCAATAATTGTCTGTTTCATCCACATCTATCCACTAGTTCTTGAGATATTTTGCTAACAAACAGGATTAACATTAATAGTTACATGTTTTAAGTGTTGGGGAAGTTTTCAGCTACTTGCACATCAAATTTGAGCTTAAAATTGCTGGAGTTGTGGACATTTGTGTGTGTTTCAATGTCAAATGGTAATGGCGACCATCTTGAATCAGATTGACTACAAAGTGAATCAGCTGTAGGCGTGCACTCGCTGGAAGCTACCACGCTAAAGTTTAGCTCCATGTCTGTAAAACTGGCTGAGTTGGAGCCATTTTTGTGTTTGCTGGCTTTACTACGAATCTTCATGGAGTCAAAGTGCCATCCCTCCCACAGTCCCTCCCCCCCCTCCCCCAGCATCCCCTCACCGGTCCAGTCCGATGAGCAGGCGGCTCCTCTCCTCCTCCTTCTGGGTCTCGTTCTTGAGGTCGGCGAACACCTGGGTGAAGTAGTGCGGGTCGGAGTTGATCTGCAGCATCTTGGCGCTCATCAGCTCGATGATGGACAGACAGCGGTCCCAGAACGTCTCCTTGGAGGACTCCACCAGGAACGGCTTCAGCGGGTAGGAGATCTCGTTGCCCATGTAGGAGTAGGACAGGTAGAGGCAGGTGAGGAGCACGGCCTGCAGCTCGTGCTCCGTGTCCACCTCGGAGGAGACCACGTCACGGCACAGCATGTAGACGAAGACCACGTTGGCGGGTGTGATGAAGCCCTGGTCCTGCCAGCCCTGCAGCAGCAGGGAGCGGTCCACGCTGCGCAGCCACAGCACCGGGTCGGTGGGGGACAGGTGCTTCAGGCGGTAGCAGCGCCGGCACAGAAACTCCCCCAGGCAGCGCAGCAGCTCGCTGGTGGAGGCCTGGACGATCACCCTCTTCGGGGTCCCGGGGGCCACATTGGAGTTAGTCAGGGGGGCCTTTTTGACCGAGGAGGGGGCGTTGTTGGAGGTCTTGGTGAGGGCCGGGGTGCTCTGGTCCTGGGTGAAGCTGGACAGGTTGGCGCAGGACTGGGACTTCTTCAGGTTCTCGTTGTTCAGGTGGGACACGTTGTTCTGGTAGTTGCCGTTGGGCTGCACCTTCTTGGAGCTCTTCTTCTTGGCCGACACCGCCACGATGCGTTTCCATGGCAACACGTTGATGAGCGAGTGCCGCTTCAGGTTCTTGTCTTTGGCGTTCTTGCTGTTCTGGACGGCCGTGTAGTGGCCCACCGTGGCCGGCCCGTCCTCGAACAGAGCCGCCTTCCTGTAGCTGGGGGACAAGGACAGCACGGTTCCCATGGCGACTGCAGGGGGAGGGGGTCCAGAAGCTTCGGGGTCAGAGGAGCGCGAGCCAGAGAGGAGATCCTGAGGGTGTCAGAGCTGCCGGGAGGCCCGGGCTACAGGCTGGGCATCTACAGATCCGTCACTGGTGCTCGGCTCTCTGCCTGCAGGACAAACAGCAGGCGAGGGTTTATTTCCATTCAACCGTGATTCTTTATTTACCTCAAAGAGAAAAACTACAAACATCTTTTCAGGCTCAGAAACTACAAACGTTCAGTTTGAAGCAGAAAATCTCAGATTTACTGCAACATTTTAGTAAAAGTCTCTCCGTGGGAAGAACAGAGGAGCTCATGAAGCAAAGCCAAGTCTCTTCAGTCCAGTACCTGGAAGTACTGTGAGGGTACCCCGTAAATACCTTGTAATAAAACCATGAAGCGTATCCTGTAAGTACCCCGTAAATACCTCAACTTTGCCCCAAAATGTTACCCTGTAATTATTCTGTAAGTACCCCCAAGTTATCTCGTACAAGTGAGTACCGTGTATGTGCCACATCCTCTATGTATACAGTAAATACCCTGTACTCTGTAGTTACCATGCAAATATATTGGACCCTTGTAGGTACTCTGTATGTACTCTGTAAGTACCCTGCAATTACTGTGTAACTTCCTTGTTTAAACCCTGAAATCAGTTGTACGTAACCCCATAAGTACCCTGTAATTTAAATATCTGTTAGCATTCTATAATGTACCCAGTACACTGTAAGTACCCTGTAATTGTCCTGCAAGTACCTTCTAATTAGTCTGCAAATAAACACACAATTTACTTGACAGGTATTCTGTAATTACTTTATTAGTACAAGTACCTTATGTATCCTAATAAGTACACTGTAAGTACCCAATACACACCCTGTACTTCATTAGCACCATATAAATACCTTATCCTCTTAAGTACCCTGTATGTACTCTTGTAAATACTCTGACAGTTACTGTGTGACTTCCTTGTTAATAAATCAATAAGTAACCCCATAAGTACCCTGTAATTTTATTGCATATTAGTACTCTGTAAGTATACCTACCCACCCAGTAAGTGCTTCATACCCTGTAATTAGTTGCAAGTAAACCTATAATTTACCCAGTATTGTAATTACGTCAGTATATCCTTCTAGTGGTGTGTACTCATAAATACCCTGTAGATTCTGTGTAGATACTTTGTTTGTACCCCTATAAGTGCTGTGTATGTATCTTGTAATCACTCTGTTAGTACCCTGTAGTATAAGTACTGCATGGTCATGTTTATGATAAAAATGAGTATTTTAAAATGTTTGTAAACAAAACGCCAGCTCTCTTTCATCTGGATTTATTTATTTATGTTTAGTAAGAAATTCAGTCATTTTCTGAAACATCTTTGATGTTTTTTTTACCGAGAGGCACCAGAGAGGCACGTGGCCCAGTAATCTACTGGGATAAACCCATCATCCGTCTTGCAGATGATGGGAACAGTTTGTAAGTAAAAATATAAATGTGTATAATTATCTGCGCATGGAGCAGAGCGGGTTTTAATAAAGACCTGAGCTGCAGGAATGACGGGAAATGGATCCGGAATTGAGTCAGAATGACTAAAATGGACGTCAGAAACGTGAACAGCCCATTGGCGCGGGTCGGACCAGAACATTTTTATTGTTTAACATGAAATAAAATGAATATTTGTATGTTTTAATGGTGAACTTCCGGGACTGAGCTTCATTCCATCACCCTCTGTTCCTCCTGTCAGAACCTCAGTTGGGCCCTGTGGCTGCGCTCTCCATGGTGCTGAAAACGGGCCGAACCGGACCAGAGAGGCGGCGGCTTCAAAGAAATTACTGTACCCTTTGTTTTAACGACTATAAATATCGTATTCCTCATTAATATGTGTTGCCTTAACGGTTCATTCGGCCCGTTTGTTCGATTTACGTGATCAGGTTATCAGATATGTCACCGTTTCCAGACCCAAACAATTGCGCAAAAAAACATGCGCAAAATAAATAAATAAATAAACAAGAATAATAATCCAGATCTACTCACCAGATCTCCACCACAGGGGGGGGGGGGGGGGGAATGATCGCGTTGTCCCTTAAAAGGCGCCTTTAAAACCATTAAACCATCTCGGAAAATTGTGAAATAAATCCAGTCGGAGGGAGAAAAATGAAAACAGGTGGAGGTGAAGAGGGAGGCCGCGGAGGAAGGAGGCGCGCGCTCACCGCGCCTGTGGGCTGGATGCGCTCCTGGTCCCGCAGGCTGTGAGATGCGGATGCTGCGGAGGCTGATGTTGTGTCTCTGGCTCTGACAGCACCGCTTGACGCAAAGGCGGTGCTGAGGCGCGCGCCGCAGTTTCCTCCTCCCTCCCGCAGAAACAGCGCCACCTGCCGACACAACCGCAACCGAGCATGCGCACCTGCTCGTCCCAAGCACAGACCAGGCGGCCTTTTATAATAATAATAATAACAATAATAATAATAATAATAATAATAATAATAATAATAATAATAATAATAATAATAATAATAATAGAGCAATCATTACATTACCTTTGATAAACAAGAAAACTAAGACAAATCTTTTATCAAATAGTTAAAGTTTAAAATAAAAAGGTTCAACGTTCTTCAGGCTGTTCACTCAAGTTCAGTTCAGTCATGAGCTTTTATTATAATAAAGGAAACCTCAATGAGCAGTTTGGTCCACTTTTTATTTCTTCTTGCATTTTGACAGACGGGATAGACCTAAGAACAGTTTGTCCTTCCATGACAGTTTAGGTTAACTTGGACTGTTGCGAACTTTAAATTTCGCCATAAAAAAAAAAAAAAATTATATACTTCATGACTATGCAAGATCACTTTAAAATTTGGAGATTTGTGTGACGTAGTTAGCAAAAATACCATACAAATAAAATATTTTTTTCATTTTTATTTTTTGCACAAGCTTGTACAACAAAAATACATCAGAGACTAAAAAAAAAAGACGAAATTATTTAACCTAAATAATAATGTGGCATCAAATAAGCTAATTATTGCATTTTAATCGTAAAAATATCAGTAGAAATGAAGACGCTCGCTTCACAAGACTACATTTCCCATAGTGCCATACGCTGCATATGAGACGTACGGTGACGTCACTCACGCTCGGTAGCGTATTCCCGGCACGTTATGTTCATTGAAGTATTTTGAATAAGGAAGATGGAGGAAACAGGACTGGAGCAGTGGCTCGGAGGAGAAAAACCTGAGGTTCTTTCGAGCGGATGGATGACGGAGAGAGAAAAGATGAGTCAGCAATTTGGTAAGGCGGTTGGCAGCGGCTGGGCTGTGAATGGGCAGGAGGTTGCAGAGGGAAGTTCTGGATCAGGAAGTGAGTTTGATGAAATGGAAGAAAATAGTGGCGGAAATGAAGAAGATTGGAGTAAGTTAGCTGCTTCAAAAAGCAGAAAAAAGCGTAAAAAGCAGACATCAGCTGAAGATATTTCTAACCCAGAAAAGGATGAGGAAAATGAACTAGTAACTAAGAAACCAAAAGATGAGTATAAAGTTATTATTAAATTAAATCAAGAGGGAGAATCTTTTGGTGAATGGAACCCAATACAATTAACCAAAACAATAAATAAACTAATAGGTGAAGTCCTTAGCGCTAAGGTTTTACGAAGCGGAGCACTTTTTGTTCATTGCAGAGACAGCATTCAACAAGGAAAGGCAATTAAGATTCACAAAATGGAAGGAAAGAAAGTTCAGAGCAGTCTGGTTGAAAACAAAAAAATGGGTAGAGGAGTCATTAGTGGAGTCCCTTTAAAAATCTCAAATGAAGAAATTCAAGCAAACATACGTGGAGCAAAAGTGAAAGAAATTAAACGTCTGCAAACAACAAGAAATGGAGAACGATGTAACAGCTTGTCAGTCTTGATTAAATTTGAAGGTGAATGTTTACCAAGTAAAGTCTACATAGGCTATATGAGCTATGATGTGAAACAATACATTCCTCCTCCGTTAAGGTGTTTTAAATGCCAGAAATTTGGACATGTAGCAGCAATCTGTAAAGGAAAACAACGATGTGGAAGATGTGCAGGTGAACATGAATATGGGAAATGTGAAAAAGAGGCAAAAATTAAATGTTGTAACTGTGGAGAAGAACACACTTCTGCTTACCGTGGATGTCAATACAGTAAAAGAGCAGAGGAAATCCAAAAAGTGAAACTCGCTCAAGGGATAACTTATGCTGAAGCTGTGAAAAGAATCCCAAATCAACCAGAGAAGCCAAAACCAACAGTGACACCAAATATAAAACCAAAAACTTGTGATGGATGCTCTAAAATACCTAATGATTCAATGATAGTGAACAAAAAGGATTTTGTGCTGTTTATGGTGGAAGTGATTAATTGTTCAGCTCAGACAGTAAAGAAAACTGAAAAGATTAAAATCATAGTGAGGGCTGCAGAAAAATATCTAGATGTTAAAGACCTTGGTTGGGAAGCTGTAGAAAATATGATAGGTAAAGGAGTAACACCAACTCAGTCAGAAGGTGCTACTTCCACATGGTCATAAACATATTTCAATGGAACGCTAGAAGTCTCATCTCAAATGGTCAAGATTTTAAACATTACATATCACAACTACAAGAAAAACCACATATCATCTGTATTCAGGAAACCTGGTTAAAACCAGAATTAGATTTTGTTTTACATGGGTACACTGCCATCAGAAGAGATAGAGGTAATGGAAGGGGTGGAGGAATAATGATCCTTGTACAAAATAATATAGGTTACAGTATAATCCATATAGGAAAAGAGCATGAATACATTACTATTAAAATATGGACAGGTAGGGATGAAATGATCATTATTAATTATTATAATCCATGTAAAGAATTAACTATTGAAACACTGAATATAGTTAGAGGACAGGAACAGGGGAAAATTGTTTGGTGTGGAGATTTTAATGCTCACAATAATCTTTGGGGAAGTGATCACACAGACATAAATGGCAGAAACGTAGAGGAATTCATTGATGATAACAGACTGGTGTGCATAAATAATGGAACAGGGACCAGATATAATATTACAAAGAACACAGAAACAGCAATAGATTTAACAGTCACCTCAAATAACATTGCAGGAATTACGCAGTGGGAAGTAATAAATAAAACATCACTTGGTAGTGATCATTATCCAATAACCATTAAAATAGGACTGGATGTTCTTAAAGGAAAAACATTTCGAGTACCTAGGTGGCAATTTAATAAAGCAAACTGGATCAAGTTTCAAAATCTGACTGAAATTAAATGTGGAGAAATTATTAGAGAAGATATTAAAGATATTGAAGAATTTAATGAAAAATTAACAACAATACTTATACAGAATGCAAATAAAGCAATACCTAAAAGTACAGGAAGTAGAATTAAAAAGAATGTTCCATGGTGGGATGAGGACTGTAAAAAAGCTATTAAAGAAAGGAATAAAGCATTTAAACAACTAAAAGTTCAGCATACAATTGAAAAGTTAATATTTTATAAAAGGAAACAAGCAATTGTTAGGAGAACAATAAGAAAAGCAAAAAGAGAATACTGGCAAAAATATTGCTCTACCATAGGGAGAGAAACTAAATTATCAGATGTGTGGGGGATGATAAAGAAGATGAATGGAATAACTAGGAAATATGAAATCCCAATAATTAAAAATGAAAACACTGTTGCAATAACTGATCTAGATAAAGCAGAATTATTAGTTAAAACACTGGTTAAAATACATAGTTCTGACAATATTTCAGCAAATGTTAGGGAGTTGAGGAGCAATATATTAAAAAACCATCCAAATATAGATAACAAAAAAACTGTCAATGGAGGGACGATGGATCTACCTATTACTTTATTAGAATTTAAAAGAGCGCTTAGTAATACTAATCAATCATCTCCTGGAAAAGACAATATTTGTTACGATATGTTAAAACATATGGGTGAAAATTCTATTAAAGCAATATTAATTTTGTTTAATTTAATTTGGGATAGTGGTAAAATACCAACTTCATGGAAAAATTCAATAATAATACCAATATTAAAACCAGGTAAAGATCCTTCAAATCCTTCCAACTATAGACCCATTGCTTTGAATTCACAATTGGGGAAAACAATGGAAAAAATAATAACTAAAAGGCTATATAGTTATTTAGAATTTAATAATCTGTTATCACCAAATCAAAGTGGATTCAGGAAAGGGAGAAACGCAATGGACTCTATTTTATGCCTCGAGTCAGAGATAAGGAAAGCACAAGCTAACAAAGAATCAGTTATTGCAGTCTTTTTCGATATAGAAAAAGCTTATGATACACTTTGGAAAGAAGGTTTATTAGTAAAACTGGAAAAACTTGGGGTAAAAGGAAAACTATTTAATTGGATAAGTAATTTTTTGTTTGAAAGAACAATAGAAGTGCGAGTGGGAAAGGAATTTTCAAGTAAATATATTGTGGAGAATGGTACTCCTCAAGGTAGTGTTTGTAGCCCAGTATTATTCTTGATAATGATCAATGACATATTTGATAAAATAGATCATGGAATCAGTAAATCTTTATATGCGGACGATGGAGCTTTATGGATTCGTGGTCGTAATGTAGAATATCTCAGAAATAAAATGCAAAAGGCAATCAATGAAGTTGAAATATGGTCCAATAACTGGGGTTTTAAACTTTCAACAACAAAATCTCAAGTTATCTGCTTCTCTAGAAAACATAAGTCTATCTCCTTAAAGTTATATGGTCAAAACCTTGAACAGGTTAAGGATATAAGATTTTTAGGCATGATTTTTGATGAAAAACTTACATGGAAGCAACATATAGAAAAAATAAAAATAAAATGTAAAAATGTTAATAATTTATTGCGTTGTTTAACAGGAAGGGAATGGGGAGCAAGTAGGGAAGCATTAGTAAATATATATCAATCACTTATGAGATCAACAATGGACTATGGCAGCATTAGCTATATGGCAGCAGCAGAAACTCATTTAAAACTTCTGGATATAGAACAATCAAAAGTACTCAGAATATGCAGTGGAGCATTTAGAACATCACCAGTTTCAGCTCTACAAGTTGAAATGGGGGAAATGCCTTTACGAATAAGAAGATTGAAACAAATGTTACTATACTGGATTAATATTAAAGGACATGACCAAACACACCCAGTTCATAATATATTACAGGAATGTTGGGAACATCAAAAAACAAATATTTATAGTTTTGGCTGGATAGGTAATATCAAAGCTCACTATGCAGGGTTGCATGAAATAGAATTAAGTCCAACAGTTAATCAATCGTGTATCCATCATTGGTTATATATTTATCCTTCTGTCGATTTATCATTACATAAATTAATCAAAAATAAAGGGAAAAATATTTCAGAAAACTTCTTAGTGCAACAATTCTTTCATAAACAACATATGGATAAAATTATAGTATTTACAGATGGATCAAAAGATCCAGAATCAGGACAAACAGGAGCAGCAGTGTACATCCCAAATCTAAATATAGAGATGAAGAAAAGAACAACAAACAACTTGACAGTATACACAGTAGAATTATTAGCTATAATCATGGGTTTAGAATGGATTGAAAAATATAATGGTCAAAAATATGTCATTGCATCGGATAATATGGCAGTCTTATTAAGCATCAAATCAAGTAAATCAGAAAGACAAGACCTAATTGACAGGGTTTACCACATTCTATATAAACTTCACTTGAGGGAAATATCTGTAGATTTTGTTTGGGTTCCAGCACATGTGGGAGTGGAAGGCAATGAAGGTGCAGACATTCTTGCTAAACAGGCAGTAAAATCTAAAAATGTAAACTATGAAATTCCATTAAGTAAATCTGAGTGTAAAATGATAATAAATAGATATGTTACGAATATATGGCAGGATAATTGGGACATAATTGATACAGGACGACATTTGTATAACATTCAGAAAAAGGTAGGAGGCACAAAGAAAACGGGAAGAAACAGAAAAGTAGAAACAATAATGACCCGAATCAGAATAGGACATACGGGTCTCAATAGCTCTCTTAAAGTAATAGGAAAACATGCCACGGGGTTATGTGATAACTGTAATCTCCCTGAAACAGTAAAACATGTTTTTATGGAATGTTGTGGATATGAATTAGAAAGAAGACATTTCCAAAAAGAAATAACTAAAATGAATATAAAATTTACAATTAATGATATCTTTAGTAGTGATGCTGGTAAAGTCAAAGATCAAATTATTATTTTCTTGAAAAAAACAAATTTAATGGAGAGAATTTAGATGAAATATAGATGTGAAGTTATTTCACAGAATTATTATTATTATTAATATTATTTATTTATATATTTTACATATTATTATTAATTTATTTTGTTTATTTATTTATCTATCTATTTTTATTTTATTTTATTTAATATTACTATTATTATTATTATTGGTTTTTTTTTTTTTTTTTTTTTTTTTTTTTTTTTTTTTTTTTTTTTTTTCTCTCCTGTATATCTTATGCCCACACTCCAGCTCAGTAGGTGGCGGTAATGCACCTTACAGTTGGTCTGCCAACCGCCATAAAACAATACTAGAAGAAGAAGAAGAAGAATAAGGAAGATGGCGGCTGCAGCAGTGGTTGAGTTCCAGAGAGCTCAGTCTCTCATCGGCACGGACCGCAACGCCTCTATCGACATCCTCCATTCAATAGGTGGGTCTTTAATCTGCCATTTCTGATGGACTTTATTAATCTGAACCTTAAAGAATATATATATATTTCTCATTCTGTTTTGGTGCGGGGCTGAACCGGTGCGGTGCTGACTCACTGCGGTGCTGAACGGCAGCTAATACCTGCTAGCTGCTAGCACCTTCACCGACTTTTAGGCCTGACGTGACATGTGTTTGTTACTGCTTGTTAAAATAGTTTTGTTTTTGAGATTTTAGTTTTGTCTTGTGGGATTGTGTCATTTATTTAAGCCGTTTTCATGTTTAGCTGTCATGTTAGCATGCTGAGGCTAGCGTTAGCCTGTTGTAATCTAAACAGTTCGGTGAGTAGAGAGCCATGATTTATGATTTTAATGACACACTTGTGGTATATTAGTATAAAAACACAATTATACAGGTAATATGTTAATTTAGACTACGCTGTCCTTAGTTTTACCGTGTCACAGCTGCCAAACGACTCGACTTCTACTTTATTTACTTGTTAAATACGGATCATGTTAAATGTCTCTCTGATTCTTTGATTCAAATCAATTCAGTTTATTTGTATAACGCCAAGTCACAACAGAAGTTATCTCAAGGCACTGAACAGATACATTCATACACATAAAAATTCAATTAGTAACATTATTTATCTCAGGTAGGGTAGGCTTTAGCAATTACTTTGGTTTCCAAAGAAAATTAAGGAAATTATTAGTCCAAACAAACTACAAACATGTTACTAATTTAAGCACAAAGCCACTAAATGTCTAACTTTATTTTGTTAGCTTTTGGAGCATTTTATTCAATTCAAATCAAACTTTATACAGTTTAGTCGAATTGAGCCTTGAGGGCTCATTTACAAGAGAAATCAGTTTTATTAAAGTATCATGACAACAGTAGACAATCATAAAATAAACATATACATTGAAAAATAAATAGAAGAAACTATATGAAAGAACTAAACAAAAACAGCTACATTATAAAGTGATATACTAAAAACTTTAAGCTTTTTTGGAGGAAATAATAGACATTTTCCTTTTAACTGCTTTAAGTATAACCCTTAAGATACTGTTCACATGAAATGTAAAGCTGGTTAAGTAAAATTTCCAAGTTTACCTAACTAGTAATACAATATTTCCAAAATTGCTTAATGCCTGGCTTTAAATAAGATTTCCCCCCTCCTTGTTTCTCCATTAAAAGTGAGACGAGATGTTCAAGAGAACGATGAGGAGGCCGTCAGGGTTAAAGAACAAAGCATCCTGGAGCTGGGGACGCTCCTGGCAAAGACGGGACAAGCTGCTGGTAACGTTTTGATCTAAAATGCTTCATAGTCTCTTGCATTGTTAACTACTGTTTTTAGATAAAGTACCAGAAGTAATGTTATTTTAGCACTTTTACAGTTAACATTGAGGGTTAAGACATCGAAATATGCTATAGAGCATATAAAAATATGTATATATGATTTTCTTTCTACAGAACTTGGAGGCTTGTTGAAATTCGTCAGGCCTTTCCTGATTTCCATCAGTAAAGCCAAGGCGGCCCGACTCGTCCGCTCCCTCCTGGACCTCTTCCTCGACATGGAGGCGGCCACGGGGCAGGAGGTGGAGTTGTGTCTCGAATGCATCGAGTGGGCCAAGGCAGAGAAGAGAACCTTCCTACGACAAGCTCTGGAGGTATGAAGGTCATAAACTACAACTTCAGCCACGTGATCAGCAAAACGTTGCTTTTTGATTCACATTCAGAGACTTCTTGGTAGAAATTCTATATTTAGATCAAGGAATCACACTCCCAGTTTTTCAAATACCACTGAGCCACAGCTGCCTCTCTGCCGCTGTCTTGGTTCTCTCACTCAGTTCTGCTGCTACACAACGCAAACTTTGACTAATGATGGTTGAAACAAGCAAAAACGCTCTCTCCGCTTTGGGTGAGATCGATTTCCTTAAACCCTCTGACTCACGGAGTGGGAGACGCTTTCGTTTCAGGCCTGAAGTGGTGAAGCGGTGAAGCCTCTGTTGTAGCGTCACGGTAAAAAAGCAAAACTGAAAACGTTACTGGATCAAATCTGTAAACTGTATCAGACCACCTAACGCAGATTTGTCCGATGGTGTTGTCGTGCTGCGGTAGAACACCACGACCAGCTGCTTCACGTTTACTGACTGAAACAAATGGAAAGTTTACTTCAGTGTTTTGTTGAGGACAACAATGCTGCTTTTCACATCCTTCACACAAACTGTTGGAATAAAGAAAAGTGTTAAAGCAGCTTTCATGCTGAATCATTAGAATAATGTTTTAAAATGATACTTAGTTGGGAATCGAATTTCAAACTCACCCCATCAATTGTTTTACCCATTGTAATAAACCTGCATTCATCCACTAAACATTTAGTTATTTGTTTATTTATGAAAATGGGTTTACTCTGTAAATATGCCAGATTTAGCCACAGGCGCCAATTTCCATCTTTAGCCTGTCATGTTGATGATAGGAGTAAAGTAAAATAAAAAAAAACTAATGTAACTGCACACATGCACTAGTAAGACCCTAAAAGTGCATTTAAAATAGAAGCAAAATAAATTAAGTAGAGTTTACACAGGTGATCGCAGGGTTGATGTTCCTTCAGATAAAGTTTCACGTAGGGCTGAACGATTTGAGAAAACATTCTAATTGCGATTTATTTTTTTTAACCTCAATATTGCGATTTAATATGCGATTATTTTTCAATGTCTTCTTTTCATGTTTTTTTTTTTTTTTTATGAACACAAACAATAAATCTGTTTCAGTTGTTTTTCAGCTCCGCTGCAACTCTGTTTCTGCATATTTTTTTTTTTGTGCAGCTCCAGGATAGCAACTTGGCTAAAATGTGTGCACGAGGACGTTCTGTACCGCTAATCCACTGTGTTGACCAAAGCCGTACACCCAGACCTGGTCAACATAATAATGGACATCTTGTCTTTTGCTATGAACTCCATTATTGCTCAAAAAAGTCCATGCTCAATTTTCAATCAGGTCATCTGGACAGTTTCTTTTTGTGCTGAAACGTTTCACCTTCCATCCAGAAGGCTTCATCAGTCAAGGAAACGCACAACAAAACTGATTGTTCCCCCAAACAGCTTACTCCAAAGAACAAACCAGTTATGTTGGTGCTAAGCCTTCCGGATAGAAGTTGAAACGTTTCAGCAAAAAAAGAAACTGTCCCGATGACCGGACTGAAAATAGTTCCATTATTCTCGTTATTTCCACGTGATGTTTCGAACTATGTTCATACGGAGTAATAGATGATAGATCTGAAGCTCTCGACCTCTCTAAGTGGTCTCTTGTAAATGAGTTCTTGAGGCTCAATGGGATTTACCTGTTTAAATAAAGGTTGAATGAGAAAAAACCCTTCGAACAGTTTGGTCATTGATCCCCGTCGGCTGATGCTTTGCTTACTTGAAGTCGGAGCGCCGCTCGTGGCATTCTAGACATGCAACCATCATAAATGGCTTTGTGATGTTTTTTGAAGTGTTGATAAAGGTTTGGTGTTACCTGGAGAGGTAGCAACAGCAGCAAGGCAGCTTCTGCACAACACATGTCGTTGCTCAGCGTCTTTTTGTTTACAGCCAAAATAATTCCAAACACCGGACGTGCTGCTCCTCTTTGGTACCAAACTGTCAGATGTGTCGGCTTCTGTCGAGCCTGACGCCACTGTGCAACCAGTAAAACGCAGTGTGGACTTCTCCCTGCTCTGCTCACTCGCAAGTCACGTAACCAGATCACGTGACCAATCAAATTGCAGCCGTCGCGATTAGAAAATCTTGTTTTATCGTATCGCGATATTATTGAAAATGCAATTAATTGTTCAGCCGTAGTTTCATGTGAGCCATAAAAGTGAAATATTTAAAGACTCTTGAAGTTGGTGCGGAAACTATTCTAATATTTACAACCTTGGACTGATTACACATGTAAATAATAAAAATGGCATGTTTATTAGGATCTATCTGTTAATAATCAAGTGAATCCAGGTAAAACCTCTAAAAGCTGTTTTTATTGAGTTGTAAGAAAACGTCAGGATTTTCTTTTGGAAAGACCTCGTGGAGCGTTCAGCAGCCGAGTGAAGAACCTACTGAGCCATGCACCATCTCATGTTCTTTACAACCAGATTATTGTTCTTTTTATTAAGACACAAGATGAACGACGACCGTAATGACCTCCCCACTGCATCAAAACTTATGCTCGTCTGCTCTAAATCAGGATTTTTTTTTTCTGTCTGACGTGTTCTTGTGATTTCAGGCTCGACTGATCTCGCTGTATTTTGATACTAAAAGATTCCAGGAGGCCTTGGCTCTCGGTGAGTGCTCAGAGACAACCGCTTTTGTTTTGACTTTTTTTAGAAATCTTTATTTCTTGTTGGTCCTCATATATTTTCCAGCACGGCTTTCAGAATCAGCTTTATTGTCGTTGCACCGAAGCACAAAGAAATTACATTTCAGTGCAGCCCGTCAACATACTGATGACGTCATAATATATATACTATGCACGAGGAAGTTTATTCTCTTCAGTAGAACTCTTGTGGTCTTGTTCTATTTAAATAAATGTATTATTCTAACGAACAGCAGATTAAAACAAGATCAAAACGCACATATTAGGATAAAGATTGTAACTTTACTTTTCCTGCAACGTGTCGTGTTAACGTTAACGCTTTTCTCTTTCCTCAGGCTCTCAGCTGCTCCAGGAGCTGAAAAAGATGGACGACAAAGCTCTTCTTGTGGAGGTTCAGCTGCTGGAAAGCAAGACGTACCACGCTCTCAGTAACCTGCCCAAGGCCCGCGCCGCCCTCACCTCAGCCAGAACCACCGCCAACGCCATCTACTGTCCACCAAAGCTCCAGGCAGCACTGGACATGCAGTCAGGTCAGAGGGGGTTCATGCTAACCCTGATAATTATCTCGCATTCAGTTGGTTTACTGGTTCGAAGCACGGTGTCATCAGCCTCGCAGAGTTCGGTGGCTTCATGTGCTAACCTGTGTCTGCTGCAGGGATCATCCATGCAGCAGAGGAGAAGGACTGGAAGACGGCCTACTCCTACTTCTTCGAGGCCTTTGAAGGTTACGACTCCATCGACAGCCCCAGAGCCATCACGGCTCTCAAATACATGCTTCTGTGCAAAATTGTGCTCAGCTCGTAAGTAAAACTTCTGTGCAGAAACCAGAGTCTACACATGGACTTACTTATTGTTTTTGTTTCAGACCAGAGGAGGTTCAAGCTCTGATCAGTGGTAAACTGGGCCTGCGATACGCCGGCCGACAGGCAAGTCAATAATAAGACTCCCCGATCCGGAAATTAATTCTCTGTATTTCCCATCGCATGCGTGGAGCAGAGGGCTGCCATCTAAGGCACATGTGTGGAGAGCAGCTGGGGTTTAGGGGCCTTGCTCAAGGGTCCAGAGAGAGGGGCAAATGAGGGCCGAGGCAGGTGTGGGTGCTTCACCTTTCCCACTCATCTTTGATGTCAGTCTGTGGCGGTTGAACCAGCAACCTTCTGATCACAAACACCTTATCTAACCTTTGGAGCTTTAGCACATTTTATTTAACTTCATTTGTACTTTTCAAAACTGTAGTGAAAAGTGAACTCGTATTTTACCAGCACAGCTTAAAGTGTCGACATTTAAATGTTTTCGGTCTTTGTGTTTTTAGACGGATGCACTGAAATGTGTTGCCCAGGCCAGCAAGAACAGATCGTTAGCAGACTTCGAAAAGGTAAGAATCGTCTTAGAGCTTTGAAATCTGACGTTATGACTCCTCGTTATGAACGCACCTTTCATTCTGGTCTGTCTGGTTTGTTGCGACGTTCAGCAATGGTCCCAGTATAACCAGAGAAAGTGCAGTGTGAACGCTCGGAGCCGAGAGACACGTGGTGAAGAAGCTGAAACTGAGCCGTTTAAGATAAAAGAAATGAAACCGTAGCTAAAAATCATGTCTGGATGATCGAGAAATGAAACCAGTGGACCCGCTCTCTGATCAGTTTTTGTTTTACCTTTTATTCATACATGTAGTTTCTTTGCGTCATGAGAACCCAGACATGTATTGTGCAGCAATGTGAGCGCACGGGTGTTACAAGGATAAATGTTTTGGTGGCATGAAGCTCGTTAGCCCGTCCAAAAAAAGAAATATCATAAATTAGCCGCAGCATTGCTTGAACCGCGGGGTTCAAAACCTGTGACAAAAGTAGCAGCTTATAGTCCGGAAATTATGGTAATAAAACTATAACATAAAAAAATGTGTTTTTTTTTTCTTACTTTGCGACGTCTACAGCTTGAGGTGTCACTGACAAAATGATTTTTACCTCCTGACTGGAAGGTTTCGTTATTAGCTTCCAATGTTTTAGCATCTTCAAGTATCTGTTCAACCTTTGTGCGTTTCAGGCCCTCACAGAGTACAAAGCTGAACTGAGGAACGATCCGATCATCAACATTCACCTGGCCAAGCTGTACGACAGCCTGCTGGAGCAGAACCTCATCAGAGTCATCGAACCGTTTTCCAGAGTGCAGGTGAGACCGCCACAACATTTTACCTTTTGTCTACAATTTACATTTAATACCAACACTGGTACTGGTTTAGGACGTTTGAAGAGGTAATCCAGGGCGGTTGTATCTATAATCTGAGTCGACTTTAGGATTTTATGGTATAATTCACGTTTCTGTCAGGACATTATTGATCCACACCTGTTTTTGACTTTTAATCTGATTTCAGATTAAACACATATCAGATCTTATCAAGCTATCAAAGGTAAGTTTCAGCAAATGCAGTTTTGGTTTAAAGATTGTTGGAGAATTGACCAACTTTACTTGTTCTTTTGTTTTTTTTTTTAAGAATGAAGTGGAGAGGAAATTATCCCAGATGATTCTGGACAAAAAGTTCCATGGTAACTGGTTTATTCCCAGTGGATATGCCTGCTGTGTTGGAGGCAGGTCTGTGTTTTAATGCAGTTTTGTGGGTTCTCCAGGAATCCTCGACCAAGGTGAAGGCGTTTTAATCATATTCGAAGAGCCCCCGGCGGACAAAACGTACGAAGCAGCTTTGGAAACGATCCAGAACATGAGCAAAGTCGTGGACTCGCTTTACAACAAAGCCAAGAAGCTGACATAGGTGAGGAGATGTCAAGAATAATAAGAAAAACACCATTTATCTTGTTTTTCTTCTCCTGTAAATGATTCTTCTCTTTTCAATCCTCAGAGCAGAATGCCACGGCTGCGAGAGGAAGAAACCGTGTGTTTCAACCAGCATGTGTAACATTTTTAAAGTTGGGGGGGGGGAGCAACAAGCCGGACTCTCCATCACACTTCCCTGAACGGACAGTCTCATTACTTCTGTTTATTTTCTTTTGTTTGTTTTTTATATCTCAGTACAGGATTCTGTAAAACACTCAGCGGCCAAATCAGGCCATCAGGGAATATTGTACAACCACAAGAACGTTAGGTTTAGGAATACGTCTGAGTTTCTGTCTGCTGTCAGGTCGGTCCTGGCCGTCGCAACCTCAAATGTGCAACGTTGACCTCTGTGGCCTCCCCTTCACATGGTTTTTGGAAAGGGGATTCTCTTTGGGATGGTAAGTTTTGGTCAAAGAGCTCCCTCTCGCTTCTTACTTTATTCCCCCTCCACCGTATCGATGCCAACATTTGAGTCCCCGCCGTCTTTCAGACGCGTTAAAAGCTTTGGTTTCTGGTTTTCGTGCTTTTTGTTTTAGGGGAAATAAGATTGCCACACGTCTGGCTCCCCCTCCTGCTTTTTGTAAATTTATAGACGGTATGTCATTTCACCACCAGTGCCACGTTTTTTGGCGCTTGCCTCGGTGTTTGGGTGCAATGTGAAACCGCCGGGCGGAGGTGGAGGCGTTTTCGTTGCCTCCTAGCGTCTGAGTTTTCCCGAGTGAACACTTCTTCGTTGGTAGTTCCTAGCGTGGTCTGCCAGTAACCAAACGATTTGTATTGGTTTGATTTGGGTTTTATTTTTCTCTTACAGAAGACATTTTCAAAAGAATAAATATTTTGTATTTTAAAGATTTTGTGTCGTCTCTGATGAGATAACCCTGCTGTTGCGAAGTGGATGAGAATAGTACGGAGTTCACTCCACTTGGTCAATAGAGCGTCTTTCTTTTGGTCTTTTTAAACGGCTTCACGTGAAAATTCATTTGAACTGTTTTGGATTTTTATTTCCACCTGAAGTGTAAAACTACAGAAGTTTTAAAAACAAAAATGAGCTATTCCAAAAGCCGAAGCTGCCAATGTATTCATCTTTTTGTGTTAGAATAATAAAATGAAGATGTTCATTTTAAGAGTTCAAAAGGAGACGTACTTGCCCCTGGACATGTTAAATTTGTTGTGGAGAAAATTTGAGACAAAATATTTTTCATTAAATGATGTAAAGCTGCATGATGTATGGTAAAGGTTTATTTTCCCCTCGGCCACTATAAGCTTATCGTTTGACCAAATGCTTATTTTTGCCTTTTAGTCTAATGTGATTAATATGAAAGCAGTTTGATTCACAGTGTTTTAAACCTTATTTAATTTAATTTCACTTTTACTGATTTAACAAAGAAGACCGTTTAAGAACGGGAGAAGTTCAGTGTTCAGCAAAAATGGAGAGTGAATGCTAACTGGCTGCTGAAGAAGCCGAAACTGAGTTGTTGCAGCTAAAATAAGAACGCCAGCTAAAAGATGAAGTAGCAAAATTCTAACACACTAATACAAAAGTAGCAAAATACTAGCTCAGTGTAGCTGAATACCTACATGCAGCAAAGGGCTAAGCTAAAAGAAGCATAACACTAGCTAGAAACAGGAAAAAGTTTAGCTAAAAGCTAAAGTGTATGATGCTAAGAGTAGCAAAAGGCTAGGTAAAGAGTTGAAAAGACTAGCTAAAATGTAAAAGTATTAAAAGGCTAAATAAAAGCAACAATACTATCTAGAAGTCAAAAGTAGCAAAATAAAGCTAAAAGCTAACAAAAAGCTAATACAAGCTTAAAGTTAAAAGAAGCAAAATGCTAGCTAAAAGCAAAACAAAAATTGAACTCGAAGCTAAATTCTTCAAAAAGGCTAGCTAAAGGTAGCAAAACACTAAGAATCAACAAAAGTTTAGCTAAATTCTAAAATGGCAAAAGGCTTGAAACAAACTTAGAATAGCAACAAGTTTAAATAAAAGCTAGCTAAATTTCAAAAGCTTATTAAATAGCTGTATACTCAAGCTGATTTTAATAAGTTTTTTTGATTAAAGAAATTTTAAATGTATATTTGTGGAAAAATATTTGTAAGCAAAGTTAAATATTCTTTAAAGGTACAGTACAAGTTACAAAAAGAGCACCTGTTATGGCAAGCCCTTTTAATGTTAAAAGGAAAAGGGCTTGCCATACAATATCTGGAAGCGGCCGTTACCTCCTCTGCGTAACGTGCGTGATGACGTATAGCCACGTACACAAACTCCGCCTCCTGGTACGTCTGTCATTTCTGTCGTTGTTTTGCTGCGGAACTCTGATGTCCAGTTTCTCTCGAACTGGAGTTAAAAGATTATAACAAAGATGGCCACACGGGTGAGTTTATTTTAGTGTAAAATATTTGAACCTCAAGAACAGTTTCACTACGAAGGGAAAATACTTTAACACCTGCATTTAATCTGAAAAGTTTTAGTTTTTTTTGACACGTAAAGTTAGCTAGCAGCTCACGAGCCAGTGTCGCAGAATCACTTGTTCAAAAGTTAGCAGTCAGTCCGGAAGACGAATCTCATGACCGGCTTCACTGCCACTGGCAGTCACTTCCCTCGCTTCTTTAATTATGTCTAAAAGCTGTAATGTGTGTTTATTTAACAATAAAGTGCCAACTCGTGCCGTCCCAAGAGGTTACTTAAAATCTGTGAATGAAATGATGCTAATGGCTGTAAATGAAACGCCGGTGCGTTGGAGCTGAAACACCAAAATGAAGGAATTGTCAAATAATTTCGTGACCTAAAATGTGTAGAAATGGTCATGAAATAATTCGTAAAGATGTTAAATGTAAACAACTGTCTTGGTTTCCTGGTGAGATGTTTGACTTTAGCTTGAGCTGGAAATAACTCTGTTTGTCAACAGTTATTTTTATGACTTCATTGTTCTGATTATAATAATTAGGAATTAATCATTTCAACATTAGGTGTCGAAAAGGTTTTATTCATGTCACAAATTTAAACTGTGCTCTTTGTTGCACTTTAAATGTCTGTCCCTTTCAGCAGGTGGACTGGATGAAGAGCTTTAAATAAACTAAACAAAAATAAGAACTTTGAAACAAGTTTGTTCAGAATAGTTGTTTGTAGTTCCGTGTGCAGCTGAATTAATAAGCATTTCCTACAGTAACCACCATATAGGCCAAGTGATGGCGACAAACATTGATACTATTTGATATTCCAGCTGGTTTGTTCAGGTTATATAGACCTACATTAAAAATGTTTATATTTTACAGTTTTCACATCTAAATGTTGACCTGATGGGATTAACGTTGATGGTGTCATAAACTGCAGCTCTGACTTGTGATCATGGACTTTGTCGAGCAACGTACTGTGCTTTGTTCAACAAACTTTCCTTTATAGTATTAGTAACTTAGACATAGTAGGAAGTGTCTCTTTTGTATTATTGCTTGTATATATGGATCAATCTTCTGTTCCTACATTAGCTCCTACATGTCCTGAAGCAACAAAGTATTAGGTCCATATTTTTTGTCAAATCTAATGCAGATGTTTTTGTGATTTAAGGTGCGGAGTCTAAAAATCAGAGGTGCTGGATATTTAAAACATGAAATAATTATTCATTTTGCCGTGACTGTGTGTCAGGGTTACCTCTAGCAGATCATGCAAGATAAATAGTTCACATCTTACATATGTTAACAAATTGGTAAAAGACTGATTTTCTGAACAAGGCAGCAGAGTGAACAAATTAAAATATGTGTTTTTAGTATTTCTGTTTATTTTACTTTAAATCTCACGTTTCTGGTTGATTCTTTGTGAGTGGAGTCACCGTTTGTTGATTTCTTTCCTTGTTCCAGACGTTGAAGGCGGTTCGATGCCCGACAGAAGAGCTGTCTCTGACCAACTGTGTTGTCATTAATGAAAAGGAGCCAAACTTGGAGCAGTAAGTAGATATTTCTCCTGAACACGTCGCCCTGTCTGCGGCTGGTTTTAAATAAAACTCTGAGGAGCTAACCGCTGAGTGAACGCCTGCAACAGATGATCTTTTCGAGTCGTCCTCGTTCAAGATGTCATCCTCTACACGCACACCAGGCGCTAACGGTTCCGTTTTCCATGAATCTGCACATAGTTTTATATTTTCAGGATCTTTCCAAAACAGAATTTCTTATTCTAAGATTTTATTCTAAAAATTTGTTGCATGAAATTAAAAAAGTGCTTTCTTGCTTAAAAGGATGCATGTTAAGGTGTTAAAATCATGAACAAAACATGTTAATAAACAGTTTTTGTAGTTGGATGTAAAGTCCTCATAACTCCCAAGCTATGAAAGAAATAAAACTGGAATATTTTTTAAGATATATGAAGTTTGTCACCAGGATAAAAAATATAATTTTTCCTGATATTTTAGCGTTTTGACTTATTTTTCACGTGACGGCCACAGAGCTGAAGAATGAACACGTCTAATTTAGTGTGTTTGTTCTTCGGGACTCATTCGGTTTGTGTTTGTTGTCTTGTTTTCCTCTGCAGACACGTTGCCGTGTACAACAACAAACACGAGTTTGTGTTCACGCTGAGGATGCACCCTGAAGTGAGCGTCGGCAGCATCGCTTTCAGCCTGCCGCAGGTACGCGTGTCCGACTGCTGCTGTTCAGAAATACAGATTTACTGAAAACGTTTCAGCTTTAATGGAACGGCTTTTTTTTACTTAAAAACACTCGTCTGATGTTGATTTTCTGGTTCTTGAACTCATGAACTGACCTGTATGAGTTTCTGTTTGCGTTCTTTGTCTCAGTCGGTCTTTTGCTGCTCTTTTTTCTCTGCCTGCTCTCCTCCAGGACACAGGTACCGCTGTAACCTCCTCACAACGGTCTTATTTTATCTTGGTCATGGAAACTCTCTCAATCCTCTTTATCAGAACCAACTTGTACAAATAAAAATCAAACTGGGATCTAAATGGTTTATGTTCTTAAAAAGTAAATTTGGTAAAATAAGACCAGTTCAAGAGGAATCTTTATAAACGTGTTGTTGTTTTCTGTCTGGTCGTTTTGTGGAAAAATGCTTCTTCTTTTTTCAACATTCTCTGCATCAAAACATGTTTTTAATATTAGGAAAACTACTAAACAACTACTTAACGATTTGCTTTTTGCTTACAGAGAAAATGGGCAGGCATTGTTCTTGGAGATGACTTCAGAGGTGAGCGGAGGGTATTTTTACACAGCGCTTCACCTTTCTGTCCACAAGGGGGCAGTATGTGACAGAAACTGAACCTAATCACTCATTTTTAACGTTTCTGACCAGAAACAGAGCAGCTAAACTCTAAAAATCAGCTGAAATTGGACTAAAACACATTTCTGTTGTATGCAGGCTGAACTGTGGGAGTTGCTTTTGAATCTTATAAAAATAAATGTTTAATTTTTGTCTCATTTTGGAAGCCGACACCACTTATTTTCTATTCAGACTCACCCTAAATGTTACTGAAACTGAATAACAAAGAATACAAACCTATGTATTATTGTGTCTCTCTATTAGATTTATTAAAGGGAAACTTCATAAAACTGTCAAATCTAAGGAGATGACACCGCTTCTCCTGAATTTTGTGGACATTAAATTGTCGTCTTCTGACAAACAGGACTTTATAGTTTTCAGACCTTGAAGAGTCCAAACAGTTCTCCTCAGCCTGATTTGAAAAGGTCTACCGTGTCACAGTTTTTTGCATAATTTATATGCCCTGCGACGTAAACACCGAAGTGACTTATCTATGGATTTTTCCCACATTTATAAACCAATATTTGGCTGAGAGATGACCGTTTTAATTCATTCTGACATTGAAAATATTGAACGCTACCATTTTCAGCCGCTACTCAAGCAGTATGGCATGCCGTTGTGTCATGTAATAGGTAAAAGTGGATATTAATGACACAATCGGCTTGCCATAACTACCTTCGTCCAGCTCGCCTGGAGCAACCGTCGAATCGGCTTCATTTCGCTGCACCGCTCCGGTGAAATGCAGCTGATTTAACCATTAAAGTGCATTTATTAAGGAAAAGTTCAACTGAGACACAACTTTACTAAAAAATCGAGCAAACAAATAATTGTTTTAGGTGCTAATCGTGTTACATTCTTGTTAAAGTCCTCCCGTGCGCGCTCCTGCAGCCACCAGTTGGCAGCCAATCGATTTTTGGCACACCACCATCCCACATTTCCTGGTTGTCAGCGGTGACGCGTAACAAACGCGATGCGGTGACTCATGGCAGATGCAACGTATTTATGGATTTTCCACCTTATTAGACACATTTGTACTGATGCAACTTATACGGCGGAAAATACGGTACTTTTATCTGCTGAAAATATAAATCTGATTTCCAATCATAGACATGTGGCTACGGGGCAAAGATTTTATTTAAGTGACACACAGGCTTTGTGGAATGTGGCTTACCCTGCAGGTGGGGGGGACACCGTGACAATACAGGTGAGTGATGTCACTGCACATCTGTCCCAAAGGTTGGCCAACATCCAGAAAACCTCCGAGCTTCGTCTTTGATCAAACTTTTCCCTGAACTCCCTGAGGCCGAAGTGATGTTCAGGAATGATCCGGGCTTTTATCAGACCGTCTTCGTCTGGTGGGGGGTGGGGGTGTCCAAATACAATCCACATCCACAGAAAAACAAGAAGCTTCATCTCGCCTTCAACACTTTTTGACGTCGCTTTGAAAAGCAAGAGACTCTTAAAATGGACGTCTCGTGTAGACCTGCGTCATTTATTTAAAACCATTAACAGTACTGGGTTGCACACGAGTCGAGCTGCTTTGTTGGGTTCGGTGTTTTGGTCCCTGCCACTATGAAAGGAGACGTTCTTCAAGGAACCGTAGACCTATAACTTTTCATAACCTTCACATTAAAACCCCACTTCAAAATGGCCAGACTGTTCCTTTAATGACCGGCGCTGAACTCCCCTCGTTGCGTTTTTCCCTCCTCGCAGTTACAAACTACAAGTTCGACAAGTCCAAAGGCTGCATCAGCAACATGACGGTGGAGATCGACTTCCTGCAGAAGAAGTCCGTCGACAGCAGCCCCTACGACTCCGACAAGATGGCCAAAGAGTTCCTGCAGCTCTTCAACAACCAGGCCTTCACCGTAGGACAGCAGGTCCTCCTGAACGCTCTCAAGTCATGTCCGTGTGGGCGTATTTCAATTCTAACCCAGTTTTCTCTCTTGCAGCTGGTGTTCAGTTTCATCGATAAGCTGTTCAACATTGTGGTGAAAGACATCGAAACCATGGACGCCGGCATCTTAAAGGGAAAACCCGTCTCTGATGGCTACAGGAAGAAGGTACCTGAAGGGTTTCACAGCTGACGACCTCCACACACTTTCCTTTGGTGCTTTTTGTCCTCGGAGACGATCAAATAAAAATCAGTTATTGTCTGAACCGTTGAGTTTTGTCATCAGCCGAAGCAATCGTGTTCTTTCTTTCCTCCGTGTACAGGTTGGTTTGTTGCTGGCCAACAGTCAGGTGATTTTTGAGAAGTCCGAGAACTCTGCCATTTTATTGTCAGGTGAGTTTTGGTCGTTGAGGCAGTTTTTTCTTTTACTGAACAATAACTCTTAATCTGAAATAATCATCTGAAACTTTGTATTTGCTGGATACGTTCGGCTGATAAAACCACAGCATACTTGTTGCTTAACGAGAGAAACTGCATTCCCTGCAAAAATGCTTATTGCTGAAGAACTTCCTGAAAAACAGCTGAAATTAGCTAAAAAAAAAATGCTGAATTATAGCTGAAATGAAATAACAAGCAGAAGAATGCAGAAAGAACACATTTTTGCTGAATTAGATTTAATTTTGTGGAAATGAGCACAGAAATGAGGAAATTAGCTAAAAAAAAAAAAAAGCTGAAATTAGCTAAACATGGCTGAAACGTAACTGAAAAGGCAGTAACAGCTTAACTACCAGAAGGAAGCAGAAAGAGTTGAAATTATCTAAAAGAATGTGGAATTGGCTAAAAAAGCTCAAATTAACATAAAAATAGCTAAATAGTAGCTGAGATAGCAGAAAAAGCTGAAACTAGTAGAAAAAATGCTGAAAGGAGCAGAACAAGCTGAAATTACTATGAATAAGTTAATGTGTTGAAAGTACCAAAGATTACCATGAAAAACTAATTTTATCTGAAAACAGCTGCAATTTGCTAAAAATGCTGAAAAGATGGAACAAGCTTAAATTTGCAGAATAAAGCAGAAAGACATTTGCCCAATTAGGCTGAAAGAAGCAGAAATTAACACAAAAATGTTGAAATTATCTGAGAAAAGCTGAAATGAGCTAAAAAAAAAAATCAGCTGAAAAGTAGCTGAGAAAGCAGAAAGAAGCTTAAACTACCAGAAGGAATGGAGAGAGCACATTTTGCTGAATTAGGCTGAAAAGGGTTGAAATTGGTGCAAAAAAATGTGGAATTATCTGAAAAGGCTAAAATTAGTACAAAATAGCTACCAGTAAATAGTAGCTGAAATAGCAGAAAAGGCTGAAACTTGCAGAAATAAACTGAAAGGAGAAAAACAAGCTGAAATTAACAGAAATAAGTTAATTAGGCTGAAAGTAGTACAGATTACTAAAACAAATTGAATTTATGTGAAAACGGCTGAAATTAGCTTAAAAAAAGCTAAAAGTTAGCTGAAAGTGTAGAACTAGATTAATTTAGCTGAAGTAAGTAGAGAGAGCACAATTTTGCCCAATTAGGCTGAAAGAAGCAGACATGAGCACATAAAAGTGGAAATTATGTGGAAAAACTGAAATTAGCAAACATCAGCTGAAAATTGGCTAAAAAGGCAGGAAAAAAGCTTAAATTACAAGAAGGAAGTTGAGAGAGCACAGTTTTGCTGAATTAGGCTGAAAAAGTTAATTAGTGCAAAAAATGTGGAATTAGCTAAAAAGACTAAAATTAGCATACAACAGCTAAAAAGTAGCTAAAATATCAGAAAATGCTGAAACTTGCAGAAAGGAGCATAACAAGCTGAAATTAGCATAAAGTAATTAGAAGAATCACCAAAATGTTGTAGTTAGCAGAAATAATCTGAAAGGAGCACAAAACAGCTGAAAGTAGCTGAAAAAAGTTTACATTTGCAGAAGGAAGCTGAAAGAAGCTGAAACAGAACAAAATGTGAAAGGAGCAGTAAAAGGTTGTAAACAGATCTAAAGATTTTGAAGGATGTAAAATGAGCTCAATTCATTTTCTATGAGAGAACAAAGTGTCATAAAAGGCTAAATATTTAAAAAGGCTAACGTTTCACCAATAGCAGCAGTCATGACATCATTCTCCTGAAGGAGCTGAACGATTTTATACTTAAAAACTGCGGGACGAGAATCGCGCTGAAAAACCTACGGAATATGGATAGAAGTCGGAATAATAAATATAAACAGTAAAACAATAGTGTGAATGCTTAAAAGTGTTCACACAATAAAAAAAACTAAAGTTTTACATTAAAATCCTCTGAAGTAATTGTGTTCGTCTCCACAAGAGAGCGCTCTACATAAATGAAAGCAGGTTTGCAGCTTCATGTTTGATTGACAGGCGTGCAGAAAGACACTGACCTGAGCCTCCTGAGATGTTGCATTTTATTACAGCTATCCGTAAAGTTCTTCCACTTTCATTTTAACTTTATTACACGTACTTCAGTGTTTTCTTGACTTTTAATGACGTGTGCTGCGTCCTTTTGTGATGATCAGGAGCAGTCTCTTTTACACGCAGCTCAGATTTTTGTTTCTCCCTGAAGGGAAATCTAAAACCCGAGAAGCTCGTCAGTCCATCATCAGCCCAGACTGGAACTTTGAGAAGATGGGGATCGGAGGCCTCGACAAGGAGTTTTCAGACATCTTCCGCCGAGCGTTCGCCTCCCGAGTCTTCCCTCCGGACATCGTTGAACAGATGGGTGAGGTCTCTTTCTCCTCAGATCTTCCATCATTTATTTATTTGGAGTTTTTCTCCACCTCAACCTGAACATCAGATGGTTTCCTCAGAGTTTTGCGTGAGGTGTTTCCTGGAAGCCTCGTTAACGTCGTTTCCAAAAAGTTTCATTTTAAAAGCAGGTTTTCGTCTTTTTTCTTTCTTGGAAACACTTCAACAGTACGTTTACCTGCAAATCTGTGTAAATGAATTGTTGTAAAACCTTTAAAAGCTTTGGGATCTTTTGCACCGATTTAGGTTCGAAGTCCCTGCTTTGAAGCACAGTTTGGTCCAACTCCGTCAAGAAGAACTTGTTAAAACTGTCATTGTGACCTGAAGGTCCAATAAGAGACGGGGGTGTGAAAGAATAAAAGTTAGTGTTTTGGGTTCAGAATGCAAAGACTACGACCCCAGCAGAGTTTAAACTGTGTCTGATGCAGAACTTCAAAGATGGAGGTGAAACGGCAGAGAGGGGTTCCTCCTCTGCTTTTTAGGTACTTTTTTGGACTGCAGGAACTTTTTCAATTGGTGGAAGAACCTCCTCTGCATTCGTGTCTGCCATAAATAAACTGTACGCAGCTATAGTTCATAAAATCTTTTTTTTAATTTTGTGCTTCCAACAGCATAAATATAGAGTTATATTTTATATGACCCCGGTACTAGAACCTACCATCGCAATTAAAAGCATATTCTGTTCCTGCAGCAGGAGGTATCAAGCAGCTGACCAGATTTAAAATAAAATAAAATAAAAAGTCTGCGCACAAAGCAGCAGAGAGGACCAACCAATCACCCAAATTCCCCTTTGCCATAGAATCTGACCTTTAGTGAGCAGCAGCGATGGGAGGCATTCAAACTACCAGAAATTAATTCAAAGTCCCCCTCCTACACCTGAGCTATGTCGCTTTGTGCAGCCTCAAGTCCAACATTCATCATGTCCAGATGTGTCCGTTTTAACCCGCATGTGCCCCAAAATCGATAAACTCCCAGCTGCTCGTTTTGTCGATCAGACTGAAGCGTCTCACCTCACACCTCTTCACCTGGTAGGTGCAGGATTCCTGTCTGTTGAGGCCCTCACAACATTTTTGTTTTGTAGGGTAGGCCTCAGTCTGCTGTGAGCATGGCAAGAACCACACGAGGAATCCCGCCTCTGACGCCATGTTATGTCAAAAAAATAATAATCCAAACTTGAAGACCCAGTTTGTTGATTTCTGTTCATTTATTATGCATGTTAGTCTGACTGGTAACTCTAAATTATCTCTAGGTGTGAGTGAGAGAGTGAATGGTTGTTTGTCTCATTTGTCCCTGTGATGGACTGGAGACCCGTCCAGGGTGTCCCTTGCCTCTTGCACAGTGACTGCTGGATATGGGCACCAGTGATCCCCATGACCCAAACAGGAAGAAGCGGGTAAAGATAATGGAAAGATGGATGGATGCATATTATAAATGAGATGTTAAGCAGAACGTCCCAGGATTGAGACAGATCCAAGCAGTAGAATCTAACCTTAAACTGCCAGAGTGCTCATTTGATCAAAGCTTATCAGTAAAGCAGAACATCAGCGGTCTTGTCTGGATCACTTAGAAGGCAGCAAGACCTAAGATCAAACCGTGAACAGATGTGATTAATAGACTGCATCTTTTCTGTCTTTTTTTTTCTCCTCATAACGTTGATGTACAGTAGATGTCAGCAAAACATTGCTCATAAAAACAGCAGTTCTTGGTTTTAAAACCCAAACCAAGCAGAGAAGTGTCTCATTTTATGAAGCACGGGATTTATCGAGGGTTTTTTCTGCACTCCTTTGAGACGAATTCACTAAAACCCAAAAAAGATACGTAGAGATTTGGGAAGCTCACCCCTATATGTTCAATGTGGAAAGCACTTGCCAAAATAGCTTAATGTCCTATTAGCAAGATCCGTAGTTTCCTTAGTGCCATTTACAAGTTAATTAATCAGATAAATGTGCAAAATCTAATAATCCCCAGCCAAAATATCACAATAATCTGGTGTAATTTGATGCAGCTCGTGGTTTCTTCACAAAACGAGCAGAAAAGACGATTGTTATTGCAGAATTGGTGCTCGTCTCCCAGTGATCTCAGGTTTGTACCTTCAAAATATAACTCGTGTGCTTACAGTTATTATATTCACTTGGTGTTTAATCATCGAATCAACATGAGGGCAAACTAAATAACTCCTCCGAGGATTGTTGCACCTTCTGAATGAGCAAAACTGGCAGCGATCAAACGGTCAACCCGTGTCCTTTCTGTGCGCCCCGACCCGTGATTAAACCCCTGACAGAAACCTCTGCACACGCATTAATAAACCTTTGACGGCTGTCGGATTACACGATGATTCGGTTCCCAAAGCTCAGCAGCTTGTTCTAATGAAAACCACCATGTAGACCTCTTTGTGACTCATCTACAGAACCCTTCCTTCCCACATCTGCACACAGTCACGTCTGTCCTAATCCTTGCTCCCAGACCCACAAGTCTTGTGAAAACCTGTTGTTAGGACCTCGGAGCTTTGCACTACACTTGAAGCTCGTACCGACTCCGTGCTTTGGCGTCCTGCAGCGCGTGAGCTGACCTTTAGTCGGGTGGTCGTGTGCAGGAGTTGGCCTTTGGCTGCAGCCAGCTGGCCGTCCTAATGAGATGGCGTGCCCTGATAGAGCACCCCGCTAAGGGTAAAGTTTTAATTGGTAGGCACAGAGCGGCAGGTGGTGACAGAGACGTGTGTGTTTGTTGGAGGAAAAGTTTCACCTTGTCTCCCCTTTGCTCCCAGAAAGGTGAAAGAAGACAGAAGCGTCAGTGCTTCGTCTCCCGAACCACCAACACCGAAGAACCCCGCCTCACTGAAGAAGCCAGGCCTTCTTCTCCCTCAGTCTCCCACCTGTCGGCCCGGCTGCTCTTCCCTCAGCAGCACTAAATGGCATCTCAGATGCTTATCTGGGGCTTCGCAATTAGTCTGGGCTAAATGTCACCAAACAGGTGCAAAAGGCCTCAAAACGAGCCGCACTTAGAACAGGGTTAAGTGGAAAACTCCGTCTTCACACACTTGGACTTTAAATACGCTGAACAAAAATCTAAACGCAACATTTTTTCATGAGCTGAACTCAAAGATCAAAGACTTTTTCTACATACACAAAAAGCCTTTTTCTCTCAAATAATGTTCGTAAATCTGTGTTGGCGAGAACTTCTCCGCTGCCGACATAATCCATCCGCCTCACAGGTGTGGTGCATCAAGATGCTGATTAGACAGCATGATTATGGCACAGGTTAGACTGACCACAAGAAAAAACCACACGTGTTGTATTGTGGGAGTCCTGGGGGGGGTCAGAAAACCAGTTTGGATCTAGTGTGACCACCACATCTCCTTCATAGAGCTGATCAGGTGGTTGACTGAGGCCTGTGGGACGTTGGTCCACTCCTCTTCAACGCCTGAGAAGTTGCTGGATATTGTCAGGAACTGGAGCTCTGGTCATGTTTGCCGATCCAGAGCATCCCGAGCAATGGGCGACGTGCACGTCCTTGCAACATGGGGCCGTGCATTATCGTGCTGCAACACGAGGGGTTGAATGGCACGACGCATTTTCCTGATCACTTTTACACAAATAGGAAAAATGCTACTAACGATACAAGGAGCAGATCCTGCGGACCAGTTTGTGCCAGCAGATTTTGTTTAATCCAAATTGTGTTAATTGTTTTATGAAACCACCAAAGCGTTCGAGCATCTTTAACACGTTTTAAGTTGCTGAGAGGAGAGAAGCTAAATGCACTTTTGCACGTGGATTAATATAAAAGCTTTTTACTAAAGTCATTCTGAAAAACTTTGAGATTTAAAACGTTGACGTAAATGAAGATTTTACCTTTTTAGAAGAAATTAATTAAATCACAAATAATTATCCAACAAAGTGGCATATTATGTTTTTTATTCATTTTATTTATTAGAATATGTTTTTCCACAAATATAAAAAGGGTAGGCCTCATAAATAATTCAGTGTTTATATTTTATAAACAAAAACTTGTTTTATTTCTTTGTTCTAATGTGTAAATTTACCCATAAATATCAACATTTTTTTATAATATATTCTATTCTGTTCTATTCAAATATTTATGGGATAGCTGTAGATTATAATCATCAAATTTAACAGAAATAAATGCTTAAACTTCACTGTATTTCAAGCATTTATTTATTATGCGTTCTCTTAACTGTGTTTGTCTCCAGGCTGTAAGCACGTGAAGGGGATCCTGCTGTTTGGACCTCCGGGCTGCGGTAAAACCCTCATGGCGCGACAGATTGGCAAAATGCTGAAGGCCCGGGAGCCGAAGATCGTCAACGGCCCCGAGATTCTCAACAAGTACGTGGGCGAGTCGGAGGCCAACGTCAGGAAGCTGTTCGCTGACGCAGAAGAGGAGCAGAAGAGGGTGAGAGGAGTTTAACAACCCCTTTTCATTCCAGGTGCTTCCCCACCAAAACAGAGATGCAGCTGATGAACAAACTAATGGAGCTGTCACAAAATGTATTCAGGACCGTCTTCCCCATTCTTTATGAGAAAGATCAGTGTTTCATCAGCGGGGGGGGGGCTAATGTCCTCAGTAGTGGAGAGATCTGTCCTTTATCCAGATGCAGCTGTAATAAGGTTTTTAAGTTCTGCAGCGTGTTTGTGGAGCGACGAGATGAAAAAGCAGCAGATTGTTGTTTTAAACGAGGCGACGCGAGCGCCGGGCCTCACTCTGCACCACCTAATGAGGGGCTGGGCTCTCCTTGACCTTTTATTAGGCCTCACACACACTAAACACACACGCAGCCCCACACCTGCATTAAATGCTACGTCAGAGCTGACGGCTCTGAAGATGGAAAGATAATGACCTGTGGCCCTGATTGTTGCTCAAGAATACGCCATTTAACTAAAAGTCTTGCCATACTTTAAATACCGTATTTTCTGCACCGCCCTATAAGTCGCATCAGTCCCAATATGTCTAACAATGTGGAAAAAGACATAATTATGTTGCACATATTATGTGTCACCACTGACAACCAGGAAATGAGGGCCGGTGTTGTGCCAAAAACTGATGGGCTGTCAAATGGCGGGAGCGTGCACGGGAGGACTTTAACAACAATTTAACAAGTTTAACGCTTAAAAACAATTATTTGTTTGCTCAAAATTATAGTAAAGGTGTGTCTCAGTCTAACTTTTCCTTAATAAATTCACTTTAATGGTCAGATGAGCTGCATTTCGCCGGAGCGACGCAGCAAAAATGAAGCTGATTCGGTTGCTCCAGGCAGTGGCATTGTATGGCAAGCCGACTGCGTCATTAATCGCCACTTTTACCTATTACATGGCACAACAGCACGGAGCGCCGGGAAACGCGTCTGACTTCACCGGAGTACAGAGAGGGGAAAAAATAAAAAGTGTTAAATATTTTCAGCCAGAATGAACGAAAACTGTCATATCAGCTAAAATTAGTTTATAAATATGGGGAAAAATTCATAAATAAGTTGCTTTGGCGTTTAAGTCGCAGGACTTGAAAATTATGTAAAGATTGTCGATCACTTTTAAAGTAAATTGTATTTCTGTAGCTCTTCTCTGGACCCCCGTGAGTGTGTTAGGATTATTGTTTGAGCCACTGTACAAGTCACAGTTTTCTGCATTTTCTATTGGAGTTAAATCAAAACGGCACAAATTAAAAGGAAGAAGTTGAATCAACAAATCGAAAACAACCTTTAAATAAATGACAGAAAGCTCACAGAGAAACTGAAGCCTTTTATTGGAACTTATCTGATTTATTTTATTTTTTTCATATTCACGGGGTCACGTGTTCATAAATAAATAAAAAAATTTAAACCAAACTTGTGACCAGAAGCCAGAGAGTGTTTGTTTATTTACGGAAACAGCCGAAGTGGCTAAAAGTAGGTCAACAAATGTGATTTCTGTGACGGAGACGTTTTCTTTTTTCAGTTTCTTTTTTGAAATTACAGCTTGTAAGTAAAAAAACAAAAATTTAATCATTGTCTTTTTGAGTCTTTAACTTTGTACCTCTGATTCAAAAAAAGCTGACGTTAAGAAATGTTCACATTTCCATTAATTTCTGAAATAAGTTGTGGAGTCGATGACGGCGTTCCGATAATGAGGACTGTATGAAGAGCTAAAGGAGCACTTACCTGAGCGCTCTTACTCCACAGTCACACCTGGATGGATTTATCTTTTTAAAACTTTTTGTTTTTTATAATCTTTCACCTCAAAACCAGAATACACATGATAAGGTCTTAAACAGGGGTCTGCACCTGTGGCTCTGGGGCCACATGAAGCTCTTTAGTCCCTCAAAACTTGATGGACATTTAATTGTTCTGGGTTTGGCTACATTGGGCAGTTTTTTTTGCCAATTTTCTGCAAATATTTGAGTGACACTACTATTTTTTATTTTTTATTTTTTTGCTTTAATGCTTCAAAGTGTGATACTTGATTCCTCCTCACAGAAAAGACCACATAGGCCTGCAGAGTTCACCGTTTTCATTTTCATTAGGGATGCACGATATTATCGGTATCGGTCGATATTAGCGATAAAGTTAAATATCGGACATTGGCCATGCCATCAAAATAACTCGCCAATATAAAAGGCTGTATTTTTTAATATATATATTATACATTTATATAGTGTTACATCATTTTCAGCCCTCTTTTTAGCATCTGCACTTGTTAGCAGGCTAATCTGACAAAAACTATGTAGAATAAAGTAGTATTTTAATTCCACAGTGGAGAAATCTGTGTAGTGTCTGCAAGTAGGTCTAAGAAAAAAAATGTTCGTATCGGTTATTGACCAAATAAGTTTTAAGATTGGCAATCGGCCAAAAATCTAGTGTCGTGCATCCCTAATTTTCATCTAAAGGTAGAAACTAGAAGTTTTTACTTTACATCATAGATTTACTTTTTGTCCCAAAATGTAAAATTATGAATAAATATTTAAATTAATTATTGATTACAAGTTTTAAATTGTCACGCCCAGCGGTCAGAAAAGCCCCCTCCTGCTAACTCGGAGTGGCCCATGAGCCACCAGTTGATCATGACCGTTGTTTTGTTTAACGAGTGAAGCAGCAGAAGTGGCTCTTTGATCAAAACGGCTGCAGACCTTAAGAGACTCTTTCCACTTTGTGTTTTTGATGAACGTTGCGTCTTTGCAGTGCGTCTGAAACTTCTCCACATTGGCACTTTTTAAAATCGTGGTTCTGATGTAAACGTTGTGTTTGTGGGTGGAGAAGACCTCCCTGCTCGTGGCTGCACATGTTCTAAGCCAGCAGCTCGTTCACAGTCGTCCTCCTCTTGTGTGTGCGGCGTGCAGCTCGGCGCCAACAGCGGCCTACACATCATCATATTGGACGAGATCGACGCGATCTGCAAGCAGCGCGGCAGCATGGCGGGCAGCACCGGCGTCCACGACACGGTGGTCAACCAGCTGCTGTCCAAGATAGACGGAGTGGAGCAGCTCAACAACATCCTGGTCATCGGTGAAACCACGCACATTCTGTCTGGGTTTATATAAAGCAGCATAAATCTGAACATCTGCCCTTCATCTCATCGCCGCTGTTCATCCTCTTCCTCTTCCTGCTTCCTTCAGGCATGACCAACAGGCCCGACCTGATCGATGAGGCCTTGCTGAGGCCAGGAAGGCTGGAGGTGAAGATGGAGATCGGTAAGAACAACACTCTTTACTCCAAGCGCTTGATGTCACTGAGCCGGAATGAAGATTCATCTCAAATAAACCATAACACGACGAGCTAAAGTAATTATTTGAATATTCTAATCCAAGGTAATGTAAGCACGTTGTTAGATGGAGGTACTTTTGCTTCGGTTACAAACGAGTGTTTTGAGTTTAGCGTTAAAGAAAAAAGAACCGTTTCATCTGTTGCTGTTTTCAGACATTAACAGTTAAATTCCAGTCTGAAGCGCAGAAAGCCCTCGGCTGTCGTCGCGCTGGACAACCGAAAAAGTTCAAATACCGGCTTTTTGTTTTTCTTGCTGCTCAAATCTTAATCTTGCAAAAGCTTTTATGTCGTTTGTTTGTAATCCGACTGCTTCTGCATATTTTGTGCTTTAGTTTTAAATAGATCCCAATGTTCAGCTCGATGCTGTGGGTTTTAGTATTTGTAACTTTTGTACTTTTTGAAACATTTAACTTTGTTTTCAAAGATTTATATAAAAATACACATAGCTTGTGAAGGTTTTCCCCCAATTGTTTTTTTCTGAAATCTACTTTAGCGTATATTATTTTTGTTTTCTTATGCTCTTTTTAATTTTTAGCTACAATTTAGCTACTAGTTACAACTTGCCGACATTAACTTTTCCCTACAGTTTTACTAATTGTAGCTTTTACTTATAATTGTGTTAATTTTAGCTATGTTTTTTGCTAATTTAAGCTTCCATTGACGGTTTTGCTACAATTAGCTTATAGTTATGACTTTGCTACATTTAGCTTATAGCTAGTGTTGCTAATTATGGCTTTTAACTACAGTTATGCTAATTTTTCCCTTTAGCAACAATTTTACTTTAATTACCTTTGTCATGCTGCATTTAGCTTTTAGCTACTGTTTAGCTAAGTCTAGTTTTTATTTATGCTTTTGTTAATTGAAGCCTTTATTTGTTTTTGCTAATTGAAGCTTTTATTGACAGTTCTGCTACAATTAGCTTATAGCTACAGTATTGCTAATTGTCTTTTAACTACAGTTATGCTAATTTTAGCCTTCAACAACAGTTTGATTTCAATTAGCTTTTAGTTAATCATGATGCATTTAGCTTTTAGCTACCATTTAGCTATGTTAGGCTTTTAAGTCTAGTTTTTACCCATGCTTTTGATAACTGAAGCTTTTATTTGTTTTTGATAATTTAAGCTTAGATTGACAGTTTTGCTACAATTAGCTTATAGCTACCATGTTGCTAATTGTGGCTGTTAACTACAGTTATGCTAATTTTAGCCTTAATAACAAATTTACTTTAATTAGGTTTTAGTCATGCTCCATTTAGCTTTTAGCTACTGTTTAGCTAAGTCTAGTTTTTACCCATGTTTTGCTAATTGAAGCTTTTTGTTTTTGCTCATTTAAGCTTTTATTGACAGTTTTGCTACACTTAGCTTATAGCTACAGTATTGCTAATTATGGCTTTTTTTGTTTTCATTTAGCCTTTATTTATCCAGGTAGTCTCATTGAGCCAGAGAACTCATTTTCAAGAGAGACCTGTGTAGGAGCAGATGGCGGGGGTTAAGGGCCTTGCTCAGGGGCCCAGGGTGGGGCGAATGAGGGTGGAGACAGGTGTGGGTGTTCCACCTTTTCCACCCACATTTTGATGTTGACGCTACCGGGAGTTGAACCTGCGACTTTCCGATCGCAGGCCCATCTTCTAACCTCTGCGCCACCACCACCCCAATTAGCCTTTAGCAACAAATTTTCTTTTAATTAGCTTTTAGTCTTGCTGCATTTATCTTTTAGCTACTGTTTAGCTAAGTCTAGTTTTTACCCATGCATTTGCTAATTTAAGCTTTTATGTGTTTTTGCTAACTCAAGCTGTTATTGACAGTTTTGCTACGATTAGCTTATAGCTATAGTATTGCTAATTATGGCTTTTAATTATAGTTATGCTAATTTTAGCTTTTAACAACAGTTTGACTGCAATCAGTTTTTAGTTGCTGCTTTGCTATATTTAGCTTTTAGTTAGTCATGCTGCACTTAGCTTTTAGCTACTGTTTAGCTACATTGGGCTTTTAGCTACAGTTTTGCTAAGTCTAGTTTTTTCCCATGCTTTTGCTAATTGAAGCTTTTTTTTTTATCTTTTGGCTCATTTTAACTTTTAATGACAGTTTTGCTACCATTAGCTTTTAGCAACAATGAAGTTTTAGCTACAGTCCAGCTCTTTAAGTTATGTGAGGTTTTGCCCCATTTAGCTCGCACCTACGATGTTGCAAGTTTTAATATTAGGAAGGCAGTTCCCAAATTTTAGCTTTTATCTACAGTTTTACAACAATTAGCTTTTAGTTGTGGTTTGGCTAATTTTAGATATTAGCCACTGACGTTTTTTAACTTTGAGCCTTTTTTAGAAGCCACGAGATAAATCTAAAACGAAGTTGAGTTTGGTAGAATAACGTTTTTTTTTTCCCGTTCTTTCTTCAGGGTTACCGGATGAAAAGGGGCGCGTTCAGATCCTCAACATCCACACGGCCAAGATGCGCCAACACGACCTGCTGTCGGGCGACGTGGACATCAAGGAGCTCGCCGTGGAGACGAAGAACTACAGCGGTGCAGAGCTGGAGGGTCTGGTCAGGGCTGCGCAGTCCACCGCCATGAACAGACACATCAAGGTCAGAACCCATGTTCTCGTGCTGGTTTTTGTTTTTCTAATCTTTAAAAATCTGGAGAGACGGTGAGAAATCTGACAAAACAAGTGCAACATCGAATTATTACACACCTGTAAACTCCCCCCAGCTCAGGCAGGCTGTGTTTTATTTTGACATAAGTGTTTTTATCGTGCGCTCAGATGAGATGAAGTTCTCATCTGTTAAGTGTTCCTCCCCCACAGACTCTCGCAGCAGCAGATATTAGAGGGTGATGATAAACGACAGAAATGGTCTGGACTTGCGTCTGGCGGAGGCGATGTCCCTCCTCTTTCTGTCTGACCTTTCCCCTCCGAGGGCGAAGCTCGTCTTCTGACACGGGGCACAGACTAAATGAGCAGTATTTAATCTAACGAAAAGTTTTAAAGATACAAGAAGAAGGTTGTCGATGTTAAACCAGCGTTCACAATAATGTTTTCCTCTTTTTGTACATGCCGAAACGTTTGGCTCATTCAGGAGATACCTGCTGACCTTTAGGTTTTATGACTTATATACTTTTCAGAACATTATTTACAAACACCTTCTCCATAAAAAGACACAATTTCTTTAACTCCTTAAAACGTTGTTTTTGTTAAAATGTCCCTCAGCTTACTTTTTTTCCTGCTACTTTTAGCTTCTAGCTAGCCTTCTGATAGTTTTACCTAGCTTTTTGCTTCTATTAGTTTTTAGCTGATTTGGTAATTTTAGATTTTAGTTGGGCTTTAGTTAAGTATAGCTTTTAATTAGGCTTTTTCTGTGTTTAGCTTCTAGCTAGCCTTTTGATGCTTTAAGCTAGCCTTTGGCCTATTGTAGCTAGTGTCTACTTTTAGCTTCTAGCTAGCCTTCTGATAGTTTCAGTTAGCTTTTTGTATCTCTTAGCTTTAATTAATGATATACTAGTTTGATACATTTAACTAGACTTTTACTACTTTTTTACTGTTTTTAGCTACGTTGTTGCTCCTTTTCGTCTTGAGGTCTTTTATACTATTCCCTTTGCATAACTTTTTGGATGCATTAAATTTTTAGGGACTGTTTTGATACTTGCAGCTTGTGCTATGCTACTTTTAGCTTGTAAACTGTTCCCTTTACGTAACTTTTTTGGCTACATTTAATTTTTAAGGAGTGTTTTGCTACTTTTAGCTTGTAACTGTCATATTTTTAAGCTTTTTGCTAGTGTTCAGCTCCTTTTTTTATTTTTAGCTAATGTTCTGCTCTTTTTTTTACCTTTTTAGCTAGGGTTTTGCCATTTTTACATTTTTAGCTAGTGTTCTGCTCTTTTTACCTTTGAGCTAGGGTTCTGCTCCTTTTCTTTTTTTACCATTTTAACTAGTATTTTCCTTTTTTACCTTTTTAGCTAGGGTTTTGCTATTTTTCCTTTTAGCTAGGGTTCTGCTTCTTTTTTACCTAGAATTTTGCTCCTTTTTTACCTTTTAGCTAGGGTTTTGCTATTTTTAAATTTTTAGCTAGGGTTTTGCTATTTTTAAATTTTTAGCTAGTGTTCTGCTCTTTTTACCTTTGAGCTAGTGTTCTGCTCCTTACCTTTTTAGCTAGTGTTCTGCTCCTTTTTTACCTTTTTAGCTAGTGTTCTGCTCCTTTT
>NC_056514.1:38236019-38246249 GCF_014905685.2 Nematolebias whitei | reverse complement strand
CTCCTTTTTTACTTTTTACCTAGGGTTTTGCTCCTTTTTTACCTTTTTAGCTAGTGTTCTGTTCCTTTTACCTTTTTTAGCTGGTGTTCTGCTCCTTCTTTTCCTTTTAGCTAGGGTTTAGCTTCTTTTCCCTTGAACAACTCTGTTTCATCTCCTTGAGAAAGTTTCAGCGATCCGTCATCACTCGGCGTTAGCCTTGTATTTTTGCGAGCGGTCCGTGTTGTTGCGGTCTGTGTGTGTAACTGTGTGTTTGTGTTGCTGCTGCAGGCCAACACCACGGTGGAGGTTGATGTTCAGACAGCAGAGAACCTGCAGGTCAGCAGACTCGACTTCATGGCTTCTCTGAACAACGACATCAAACCGGTAAGTTTTCTGTCGAAAGAAGAACGAGCTGCGCTCCGTCATGTTTAGTAGTTTTGGAAATCATCTCTTGTCTATTGGTGTTTTTCCTGTTTACCTGTTTGTTTGTTTGTTTGTTTGTTCGCATCAACTTATCATTTGGTTAATTTAAATGTAAACCGTTTTAAAGTGAATCAGTGTAGATGCTAAGTGCTAAATGTTGCTAACTTTGTAGCTTTTGCAGGAAGTTTAGCTTCTCTTTTCAGGACTTGTTGTTGTCAGAGGAGTCTGCTTGTGTTTCTAGACGTCAGTCATTTTATTGGTTTGTGCAACTTTTATATTTCAGAATTGTTTCATATTTCGTAGAAGATGCAAACCGGTGATGCAGAGCTTCATTAAACACCGGAGCGTTCCGTTTTCTTTCTTTACTCGCTCCAAAACGTTTCAAAGGAACAGCTGGTGAACGTTGTTGTCCCTCTCCTCCAGGCGTTTGGCACCAACCAGGAGGACTACGCCAGCTACATCATGAACGGTATAATCCGCTGGGGCGACCCTGTGTCGGCGGTTCTGGAGGACGGAGAGCTGCTGGTTCAGCAGACCAAGAACAGCGATCGCACCCCACTGGTCTCGGTGCTTCTGGAAGGTGCGGCACAAAAACATCTTGGTCTAATCACGCTTCACGAATCCACGAAACTTCGACCGCAGCTTCTGTAACCGAACTCGTTCTTCACCCTCAGGCCCACCGAGCAGCGGGAAAACGGCGCTAGCAGCTAAGATCGCAGAAGAATCCCAGTTCCCTTTCATCAAGATCTGCTCTCCTGACAAGATGATCGGACATTCTGAGATTGCAAAGTGCCAAGCCATCAAAAAGGTTTGATCTGCAGCTGATCATTTCCAAGATGGAAGCTACGTATGCAGGGGTTTCCCTTTATTGTGCAATGAATTGGATTAAAGTTGCATTAGATGATAGTATCTTGTGGGGGCGGGGCCTAAGATGAGAGATGTGTTTCTATTGGCCAGTCTTGACGTAAACCTGCAGACTGATCAATAATGGGTCTTATTCAGGACCAGATTTAAGGAGAGTCTGGGCCCCTGAAATCTACATAATAATAATAATATTGACATTTTTTTTAATTTTATACAAATAATACTGATTATGTGCACAATAACTTTAGGCTTCTAGTCCTCAGAGCAGAGCTGAATCTAGTTTTAATCTTATGTTTAAAGTCTAAACCACAGATAATCTGCTCTCTTACAGTTGTTTAAGAAAACATGAATTTATTGAAAACAATAAAAATAATTCAGGGTCCTCTGGGCCACAGGCCCCGGACTAATGCCCCAATAAGCCCTTTGTAAAGTCTGACCTCGGCCTTTTAGTTTAATTTGACTGTTTTATTGAGTAAAGTGTCTAGAACTCATCTAGTGCCAGTATTATGGATTTTTATGTGTATTTGGATCAAAATAAAAAACAATAAGAGAATGGATGGAATGTTTTAATAGTCTAAATTAAAATCTAGATGATTATCACGTCAGGGTAGTTTTGATTTAAAACTTGATACTGAACGTTTTGTTTGTTTACCAGATATTTGAAGACGCCTACAAATCCCAGCTGAGCTGTGTGGTTGTGGACGACATCGAACGCTTGTTGGGTTAGAGCCTCGTTCTTTTCTCATCAACGGCTGAAAGTTTAAATTTATTCTTTGAACCCTGATTTGGCTTTCACGTTACTTTTTGTGATACCACGCCAGTATAATTAGCACTTTTTAATTTTATATTTATATAGTAAAATGTTTGTGTCTTTCAGGATATAGGTGCTATGACTTGGTTTTTGTAACTTATTTATTTCAAAATATTTAACTTTATTTAGCAAAATGTTTCTCATAGAAATGCGTTGCGATTTCTTTAGTTCCTTCAAAAACCGTTGTTCTGTGGAATCTGCTTTAGCAAACTGGCTCTAATTTGGCCTTCTTGTGCCACTTTTAGCTTTTAGTTACTGTTCTGCCACTTTTAACTGGTCTTTGGCTACTTTTAGCTTCAAGCTACAATTTGACTATTTTTTTCTGTTAGCTAGCCTTTTGCTACTTATAGATGTTAGCTTTTTGTTATAACGTGTTATTTTACCTAGCTGATTGATTATTTTAGCTAATGATTTGCAGCTTTTAGTTAGTTTTTTGTTACAATATTGTTTAAGTAGCCTTTTGATACTTTTATCCTTTAGCTATGATACTTTTGGTTTGCCTTTAGATACTTTTAGGTTTTAGCTAGCCTTTAGTTAATTATGTTTTAGCTAACGTTCTGCTTCTTTTAGCAGGTCTCTGGCTACTGTTGGCATCTAGCTTTGCTATTTTTAGCTTTTAGTTGGCCTTTGGCTACTTTTAGCAATCATTTAACTACTTTTAACTTCAATTTACAATTTGACTATTTTTTTCTGTTAGACTTTTCATACTAGCTTTAGCTAGCCCTTTGATACTTTTAGCTAGCCCTTTGATACTTTTAGCTAGCCCTTTGATACTTTTAGCTAGCCCTTTGATACTTTCAGCTAGCCTTTTGCTACTTATAGATGTTAGCTTTTTGTTTTAAGGTTTTATTTTACCTAGCTGATTGATTATTTTAGCTAATGATTTGCAGTTAGTTTTTTGTTACAATATTGTTTAAGTAGCCTTTTGATACTTTTATCTTTTAGCTATGATACTTTTGGTTTGCCTTTGGATACTTTTAGGTTTTAGCTAGCCTTTAGTTAATTATGTTTTAGCTAACGTTCTGCTTCTTTTAGCAGGTCTCTGGCTACTGTTGGCATCTAGCTTTGCTACTTTTAGCTTTTAGTTGGCCTTTGGCTACTTTTAGCTTCAATCTACAATTTGACTATTTTTTTCTGTTAGACTTTTCATACTAGCTTTTAGCTAGCCCTTTGATACTTTTAGCTAGCCCTTTGATACTTTAAGCTAGCCCTTTGATACTTTAAGCTAGCCTTTTGCTACTTATAGATGTTAGCTTTTTGTTGTAAGGTTTTATTTTACCTAGCTGATGGATGTTTTTAGCGAGCGGTTTGCTGCTTTTTGTTACAATATTGTCTAAGTAGCCTTTTGATACTTACTTCCTGTAGCTAGTTTTATGATACTTTTGGTTTGTCTTTAGATACTTTTAAGTTTTTAGCTAGCCTTTTGATTCAGTTTGTATTTAGCTAGTTATGTTTTAGCTAGCCTTCTGCTTATTTTAGCTTTAACAACTCGGTTTCAGCAAATTTCAGCAGTTTTTCAGCACTCTGTCTTCACTCAGCTGTTTTGCAGGTTTTTATTTGCACATGCTTGGGTGAGACTTAAGTCGAGTGAACTTCCTGTTTCTTCAGATTACGTTCCGATTGGACCTCGTTTCTCCAACCTGGTGCTACAAGCTCTGCTGGTGCTGCTGAAGAAGCCGCCTCCAAAGGTAAGCCAAAAAAGAAGATCCGATTCAGTCGTGGTTTCTGATTTGGTGCTTAGTTTTGGGATGGCCGAAAGAGGGCAGCAGATCTTCTGGATGCCGACACAAAGTCTTACGAAGAATTGTTGGAGGTCTCTGGCTGCAGTTTTTTCCTGTGTGTGGTTATTAGCGAGTGTTTGGCCCCGGGTCTGTTGTGTTGGGAGTGAATGGCGGTGACGGAGACCCGTTTCTCATTGTTTCTTTGCTCGTAGTTTGTCTCCAGTGCCAGTTTGTGTTCGCCCGTTGTCGTTGTGTTTGTGAATGAGGCTACGAGCCACTCTATGGCAGCATGAGAAGGGGCGCGGGGCCGGGTGTTGAATGCCTGGCTGCAGCGCTCCTCTGGGGTTGTAAAGCGTTGAGCCCAGCGGGGTGCCTGGGGCCGGGGGAGGCCAGGGGGACACGGAGGAGAAAGGGCTCTGTGAGAGATCCAGGACCTGGCAGCGCTGCCGCCTGTGTGGCACCTCATCTGCATGCAGCATCACAACCCCCCACGCCATGGGGGGGCAGCCAGCAGCCATAATCCCCCTGTCTGCTCACCAATCTTCCTCCGTTGTCTTCTCCTGGTCGTCCTCCAACTCGCCGGCTTAGCAGCGAGTCTTTTCCTTCTCTTTTGTCGTCTCTGCTCATGTTTGTCCTCTGTTGTCGTTTTCTGCTCCATTCTTCAGTCTTTCCTTCTTTCTCTCGGTGTTCTTTATGTTTTTTATGCCTCGATTTTGTCTTAGCTCCTGTATTATGGCAGCTTTCGTCTGAAACTACCTAAAATCACAAATATTGGTGGAGGAATTACCAATTCATTCATAAACAGACGTCAGAAGGAGATTATTTTAGAAATATATGTAATAAAATCCCAAATCAAAACCAGTGAAACAGGGAACATAGTGTTGCTGCATTGACTGTTATCCTAAACTAAAAACCAAACGAGGGACAGAAAAGGGACTAAAATCATTAATGATCCTAACTAACACGACCAAATGTTGCATCCCGCAAGATTTCTGTTCTCAAAACAAACCGATTCAATACACAAGAAGCGTTCCGGCGGAAAATTATTTATTTTATTTTTCCTTGGACTAAATATTGTTTGAAATCACAAACTTTTCAAGTTTGACTCAGAAAATAAAAGCTGTGACTTGTGAACTCGTCTAGAACTGAAGTTTTCAAACATTAAAAAGAGTGTCATGATTTTTATGCATTTAGGACCTCTGTTTTTATTTAACATGCTTTTGACAATCATTTTTAAAGTTAGTCGTATTTCCATCAATTTTCAAAATGCCCCCTGTAATTGGTTTTTTATGACCCCGGCTGTAGGAACCACTGGTTTAATTTGTAAAAACAGATCCCAGAGCTCCTAAACTTTTTGTAGCTCTGACACTGTCCATTAATAATGTCCCAACCACTTTATGAAACTAATGTGTTTGTAATTAGTTCAGTGCTTGGACCAATACTCTTTACCATGTATATGCTTCCATTAGGTAATGATGACAGGGAGCCAGTGGAGAGAAGCTAAAACTGGAGAGAGATGATCTCTCCCACTAACTCCAGTTAAGACTGGCAGCAGCATTTTGGATCAACTGAAGACGTTTTAAAGAAGTATTTGGACACCCAGATAATAAACCATCGCAATAGTCCAGTCTAGACGTGACAAATGCGTGGACCAGTTTTTCTGCATCATTTTTAGATCAGATGTTTCTAATTTTAGTGATATTACGCAGGTGGAAGAAGGAGGTTCTACTTTGTAGTAACGTTTTTATTGGGGGTGATAAAAGACATGTCCTGATCAAAAATAACACCAAGATTTTTAACATTAGAGCTGGAGGACAGATTAATGCTGTCCAAGGAGGCGAAAGACTGAAAAATTTATTCCTAAAATGCTCAGGTCCAAAAACTAAGACCTCAGTCTTGTCTTTATTCAAAAGGAGAAAAATAAGGGTCATCCAGGTTTTTATGTCTTTAAGACATCTTGTAGTCTAAGTAGCTGATTGGATTCATTGGGTTTAATGGACAAATATAACTGTGTATCATCAGCATAACAATGAAAATTTATCCCACGCTGTTTAATAACTTTACCTAATGGAAGCATATGTAAGGTAAAGAGTACTGGTCCAAGCACTGAACCTTGAGGAACTCCATGACTAACTTTTGTGTATAAAGATTTATTATTTACATTTACAAATTGGAATCTATCAGAAAGATATGATTTAAACCAATTTAGAGTTGTTCCTGTAATTCCAATATCCTATTCATAGTCTCTGTAATATAATATTATAATTCAAAATCTTACTTCTAACCTACAAAGCTCTCAATAACCTAGGTCCGTTTTATGTTACAGATCTTATTGTTCCATATTTTCCTAACAGAGCACTTTGCTGTCAGACTGCAGGTTTACTTGCTGTTCCTAAAGTTTCCAAAAGCAGAATGGAAGGCAGATCTTTAAGTTATCAATTCAATTCAGTTTATTTATATATCGCCAAGTCACAGCAGAAGTCGTCTCGGGGCATTGAACAGAAACATTCGCATACTTTATAAAAGCCAGTTAGTAAAAGTTTTCTAAGGAAGCAGCAGATTGTGTTGTATCTTCACTTCGTCACAGTCGAACCCTTAGTCAATTAAATTACATTTCTCTGCAACTGAGGACAAAAACCAGCAAATGAATTCAAAGAAGATGGTAAATTTGTGAAAATATCAATAAACAAATGGGACGCTGCGTCTCTTTCAGGGTCGTAAGCTGCTGATCATCGGCACCACGAGTCGGAAGGACGTCCTCCAGGAGATGGAGATGCTGGACGCGTTCAGCACCGCCATCAACATCCCCAACATCTCAGGAGGGGAGCAGCTTGTCGAGGCGCTGGAGGTAAAAAACAGACATGTTAATTTAATATGCTCAAATTTTTATTATTCCACCACTTTATTCTTGATAGAAACACAATTTTTATTCTTCGTCTACACACCAGGTGTGTCTACACACCTGATGTTTAAATTATAACTGAAGCTGAAAGTTGTTTTCAAGCTTTTACAACAAATACGACGGTTGTTCTTTATTTTTATTATAAATGATGGTTTCCTCTGCTCTCCACAGCTGCTGGGTTCCTTCCAGGAGAAAGAGCGTATGAGCATAGCTAAAGCTGTAAAGGGCGAATGTTTATTCATCGGGATCAAGAAGCTGCTCATGTTGATTGAAATGGCTGCACAGGTAAGACGCTGACTGTTATCTTTGCACGTTTAAAAACACGATCAAAGCAGAGCAGATGAGTCTGAGCTGAGCAGAAGGTGGAGAGAGGCTTTTTAACAACTCCATCACCAACTCAAACTATTAAACTGCAGCGGCCTGTCCCTCCTCTTCCTCAACATCTGGTTGACATTCCCAGCAGCTGCCCGTCGCTCCGACAGGGACAGAAACACTGTCGTCCACGAGCCGGAAAGAAAATCTGTGGCTCTGCTGAGGATTTGTCAAGCGGAAGGATCTCCAGTTCACACGTCGTTCTCCGAGCTGCCGAGGTTCCACGTTTTAAACAAAAACGTTCTGAATCTCTGTCAAAGCAAAGTTAAGAGGAATCGATGGTAGATGGTTAACAAAGCTCTGTCTGGTCTGCACACAGTGCTGTCATGGTCAGCTACGAGGAAAGGTGTTTAAAAGCAGGCGAAAGAATTGTACAGAAGTCCGGCTGCTCCAAAGTAAAAAATAAAAATAGGCGTGCTTTAAATCTTTACATCATAACATATGTTTGGTATATCCAAGAGGTTGTAGTAGCTCAGTGGTCAGTGTAACCCTGAGGCCGCAGGTTCAAGCCCAGCTTGAATCAGGAAGGGCGTTTGCAGTAGTCCTTCGGTTATTGAGGGGGTTACGTTCCACACACCCCTGCTATAGGTGAAAAAACGTGAAGTAGGAACGCTGTATTAGAGCTGTCATTTCTAACCCGGAGCCCGGCCCCACCATACCCGGATTCAGATTGGGCCAGTCCATAATAATGTGGGTCAGGTCGGTGTCTGTTTGATTGCGTCAGCGGACGTGTGCGACTGACAATACAATTATATGGCAACATGGCTTGCCATACAATCACCAGCCGCAGGTGGCTATTTGACCGTGCGCTGACCGGCCTTGAAAGAGGTAAAAAGTTCAGCTTCAGATAAACTATTGCCAGCGATCCATCAGCCCAAATAGATGTTCATTCAGCCGCTGCACTCAGCGGACGCGCACGGCCGACGACCCAAACAGGTGAGGTCACAAAATATCCGACATGTCAGAGCAGGGTCCATGTCTGAATAATGCAGATTGCAGGCAGAAGCAGGGATTTAATGCTCTTTGACGGCCATGAAAATATATATATATAAAATGTTTAAGGCTTTATAAACCCTTCCCACACTATTGTATTGTTCTAATCTCTTAAACCTAAGTAATTTTAACAGCATACACATATGTACAGTACTGCAACATTTTATATGGGTACTCGCCAGCCTTGGTCCAGTTCTGGTCCAGTTCTGATCGGCTCTCTGCAGCCGTTGAGCACCAGACATTTTTGGAGAGAGCCGGACCTTCAGAGAGCCAACACAAAACCACAAAATGGTCCAGATCGAGTCCAAATAATCCAAAAGAATCTGGATGAAAAAAGTCCAGGTGAGCTCCGGAGAAGACAAAGGACCTCCTCGCTCGAGACGCTTCCTGGGCCGGCGAGCAGCTCTCGGATTGACCGATGAGGCTGGAAGTAGTTCTGGTTCAATTCCCGGTCAGTTCCGTACGGCTCTCTGCAGCCACTGATCACAGAAGTCATTATGAATAAGGACCGAACTTTTTAGTTGGGTTTGAATCGGATCAAAACTTTCCCTTCATTTCGGCAGAAAGCAGCGGCCCGAAGCACTGTTGGCTTCTGGGTAGCGTAGTTCTTTGGCTTTACAGTGTAGGCTTACTGAGAGAAAACTACAAAATGGCGGCGCCTGTCCAAAGTATTTTTTTCGATCAGAAGATCGAGACGAACTGTGAAGTAGCGAGGGACGACTAGCCAAATCTTTCATGCACGTTCTCTCACTGTGCAGCTGAAAAAACAAGTTGGATTGATCCAAATGCAGCAGAAATTATTTTTATTTTTAGACATTTTTTAAAAACTGATGTGTCTAGGATTGTTTATTTTCTGTTCTGCTCTTTTCAGCTTCTGTTTTTTCCCTTCATTAGCCCGCTGTGGCTCAAAGTTCTTAATCTGTGGTCACGATGATAACGAGGCTGAAAATACCATCAGATTTTAGTACTCCTAACCAAACGCTCCTGCAGGACCATCTCCTCCTGACTTTATGTGAATGATGTGAGATGCCTGTTTTTTGAGGCGATATAATTGCTGTGGTATGCCCCCCCCCCCCCATTCTGTGCATGAAGAAGTATGAACCTGTTTGCCGAGACCCGCTGCTAACACGTTCACTCAAATGTTTTCTGCCTCATCTGATCATCAGCATCGACAAACTGTGTTCAGTGTGGAATTACTGGACGTTCGCGCTGCCGTGTGAAATAATTTTACTAAATTGTCTTTCAGATGGATCCTGACTACAGGGTTAGTAAGTTCCTGAGTCTACTGAAAGATGAAGGAGCGTAAGTATTCACTTCCTGCTTCTCGACAGGTTTCTGTGACACTGAACACTCACACCACTCATCCGTCACTTGTACCGTCTGCATTTGCAGAAACAGCTGAGAAGAGAGCGCAGATGTTTACATTTCATCGTATCAAGTATGATTAATACTCAACATGGTTTGTTTCTCCCCCTCTTGTAGATTGGGTTATAAGCTGGCAAGAATCTAAACTTGTGGAGCCGCATGGTGGAGAAGAGGCATCCCTCCATGGTGAGACCTCAAAGCCTGCTTTAAGTTTTTAAATGTTCTGCTCATCTTTTCCTCCAAACGAGAAAAGAGAGGATTAACAGTAAACAAACAAGGTTGAGTCAGGTCCACTTCTTCATCGCTGAAAGAGTGACGTCTGGCCTGGAGATGAGTGTAGACCACAGAGTCCTGGTCTGATGATGTTGTTCTTCTGTGCTGGGCCGTCCTTTTGACCAGTGGCTGTTTAGTTTCCTCGATGTATGTTCCAGCAAAGAAGGATCCATCCAGAGGACCTGACTCGACCTTGTTAGAATTAGCTACTTGGATTACTGAGCATGCAGCAACACAGATTAACAGCAGATGGAAGTTAATTATCACCAGCGAAAGGGTGCATTTTCTAACAAGAGCTGATTTCACTTAAGACGATCATTTTTGTTGCAAATTTGAGTTGCCAGTTAGTCTCCAACAGTCACGGCCCTGTGCAGTACGAGCTTTATTCAACAGCTCAACATCATTTTTTACATAACTGAGTAACTTGGTGTTGACATGACATTGCATGAAATGACGCTGCTTCTGGATTGGGCTACTCATTTTAGCCTCTGTGTGACTCCCTTTAGCCTCTGTGTGACTCCCTTTAG
>NC_056514.1:38235835-38236009 GCF_014905685.2 Nematolebias whitei | reverse complement strand
TGACTCCCTTTAGCCTCTGTGTGACTCCCTTTAGCCTCAGTCTGACTCCCTTTAGCCTCTGTCTGACTCATTTTAGACTCTGACTCTTTTTAGCCTCTGTTTGACTCATTTAGCCTCTGTTTGATTCCTTTAGCCTCTGTTTGACTTCTTTAGCCTCTGTTTGATTCCTTTAGC
>NC_056514.1:38231866-38235825 GCF_014905685.2 Nematolebias whitei | reverse complement strand
TTAGCCTCTGTTTGATTCCTTTAGCCTTGTTTGACTCTCTTTAGCCTTTGTTTGACTCTCTTTAGCCCCTGTTTGACTCCTTTAGCCCCTGTTTGACTCTCTTTAGCCTCTGTTGTTTGACTCCTTTAGCCTCTGTTTGACTCTCTTTAGCCTCTGTTTGACTCTCTTTAGCCTCTGTTGTTTGACTCCTTTAGCCTCTGTTTGATTCCTTTAGCCTCTATTTGATTCCTTTAGCCTCTGTTTGATTCCTTTAGCCTCTGTTTGATTCCTTTAGCCTCTGTTTGACTCCTTTAGCCTCTGTTTGACTCCTTTAGCCCCTGTTTGACTCTCTTTAGCCTCTGTTCTGCTCGTTTTAGCTCAACCAGCAGAGTTAAATTCTTCAGCCACTGATCACTCAGCTTTCATAGTTTTAGTTTGACTTGTTCTCTGATTCAGAAGCTGATTCATGCTCATAAATCCTAATAAACTATAAACTTTGTGAAAGTTTCTGTGAATCCGTCCTGTGAGGACTGTGGGCCCGGGCTGACAGGCAGAGAAACCCAGCCTTTGTTCTCGCTGCGGGGGTTTTTCTTCTCATCACAGCCTCAGAGACTTATGGTATATGTCGGCATGCCTAAAAATAGGTCGACTAGACAGGTGCTCTCCTGCGGCAGCACGCCTCCGTTGCTCGTCTCTCTTCTCACTTTCATTCGTCTCTTTTCGCTCAGACGCTCGGCATCAGGAGCCTGAAAGAGGCTGGCAGGAATCCATCCCTGAAGCTCCGTGGCGCAGACGCCAACCGGGCCACCGTCTCCTCTTCAGCACCGTGTGAGCGCCGAGAAATCAGATACAAACTCTCCTTGTTTGTGTTTTGTGTTTGCTGATGACGCTGTAATCTGCGACGCCCCCGACACTCTGCTGGGTTTTTATTTAGAAGAGCTTAAAGTTGAAACGGGTCGGGGCCAACGATGAGCTTCCATGGCCGGATGTGCACGAACACTAATTCTATTCGTTTATACAGGTTTTATTTTATTGCACAGTTATCTAATCATTCCAGGACTCGATGCTTCTGTCTGATCTTTTTATTGTATGAATAAATTAATTGTTGCAAACAAGAAATGTTGTAAATTATTGATCAAACCTTCAAACACTGATCAGCCTTGAACCTAAACCCATAACAATTCAACTAAATATAGATTTCTATAAAGCTAATTTGATTTTCCTAATTGGGAACGTCAGAAGACTTTTGCTCCTTGAAGATTTTTATTTTTTTAAAATCTGGATCTATTCCTGAGAAGAATAAGCACAATTATCTTTTTTATTTTTGCCTGAAAGAACCAGATTCTGTAAATATTAAGGATTAGAATTAAACAAAATTGAGAGAAAATGAAGTTTTCTTTTGGAGTCCCACATGGTACCTCCGACACTTTCAGGGACGTAACAGAATAATTTGACGTTTGTCTGTGATTAATAATTTAATTTAGCTGCACAAAGCCCAAACCTAATTATAACTGACTGATCCTTAGATTTTGTTCCCCAATTTTAGTTTCTCATTAAGCTGCCAAACTTCTCAAACTGACACCGACTTGGTACGAGACGTCTGCATTCGAGAGAAATTTAATTCCACGATTTATTTATTTTCGTACAAGTAATCGAACGTTGAGTGGGTCGACGTCGTCGCGCTGCATCGATGGTGGTTTTAATGTTCTGGCTGATGGGCACAGAACAAGACGTGACCGAAGATCTTTTCCTGTTGGAGATACAAACGTTGACGTTTCCAGTTCAGTTTTACTCCGAGCCCCTCTAGTTTTGTTTTCTTACTATTTAAATAAACTCTAAATTATATTAAAAAAAAAAAAAAAGAACAACTGCTGACGTTTGTCGTCATTGTGCTCCGGCGTATTACGCAAAACGTTTTTTAAATCAAAGTAAACTGCTGCTCGTTTTGCAAAAGTGACGAAAATTACATTTTTATTTGAAAATAAATAAGTTTGATTCCGCAACGTCTGATCTTAAATTTTTCTCCAAGCAAATTATCTCTTGAACTATTAGACTAATTATAAAAAAAATGGTTTGACGCACATGCACGAGTGAATAACTTTAATAAGAGTGAGCCATGCTGGCTTTAAACAGGGTTATTTTACAGATATGCAGCTAAAATTTGGTGTGGTAGTAGCCGAGAGTCATCCCTAACATGTAGTTTGAGTGTCGTCTCATAACTCGCAGATGTTGTGTAACGTTAAGGTTTTGACTGAAACGGCTACAACTCCGTCAGACGAGCTGTGGCTTGAAAGGTGGGGGGTGATCTGCATTTCTTCAAGGAGCTCCGGTCCTTTATTTGGTTTATGATCAATCAACATGATTCTTAACGATTAGAAACCATAAATCTGCGTAAAACAGCCCTAAAGTGACAGTTCTGATCTTTTAAATTAACGTTCTGTGAACAATTAATATCTTACCTGTTGTAGATGGCTCGTTTATAACCTTTTCCACAGAAACGTCTGAACAGTCCCTTAAACGTTTATGAAACTTTTTAAAATAAACTTGAATGTGAGTTTTGTTGGGAAGGTGAAAAAACGAGACATGAAACGAGACAAACTTTGTTCTTCAAATATATAATCTTAGGTCGGTCATACAGATATATACATTGTATAATAAATAATAATATAAAAACATAACATTTAGGATTATAAAATAAAAAGGGAACTGTTCACTTTAAAACATTTGTACAAAGCTTTGGATATAGCGGGAAAAGTGGGAGGGTGGAGGCAGGAAGGTGCGCCCGAGTGACGCCGACGTTGGAGGACCACCTGAAGGTTGCGCCTCGCTGAGCTGTGACAACACGTTGCTGGAAAATCGGCAACGTTTCCGTTGCAGTGAGTTCTGTTTGCAACCAACCAGCAAGTATTTTAAACGTTAAAATCCACAGCCCGTTTTCATGTTCATGACTTGATGAACTGCGTTCTTCCTGTGATCTATTCTAGTGGTGCAGGGGTGTCCAGTCCTGGTCCTCGAGGGCCACTGTCCTGCACGTTTTAAAGCAGGTGTGCCCGGACCTCTTCAGCGTGCAGCTCCTTTTAAAATGACCAGGTCAAAGTCATCTACCTGCTATAATGCTCCGTTTACATGAGAACAACCTCTGGAAACGTTTGTGTTTTTTCAGTGTTTTTAAACAAAAAATGAGCGGGTTTACACGGAAACACTGTAGCTTCCATGTCAGTCGGGTTGCCAGATAAGAAATTATGAACTATAGTACTGTGGCTTTAAAATAACAGTATTTTGACCTAAACTGTCACTTGTGCTGAGCAAAGATATTCTAAGATGAGGTGTGTGTTTGTTGAACATGTGCACAGAATAGGAGGGAGTAAATAAGAGGTTTTAAATTTATCTGGCAACCCTGATGCAGGGCTTGGCTGCATTCGTTGCACATGCAGCATCTGCATGACAGTTAAGTCTCTTTGGAGCCTGGATTTAATTAGTTTTGCTCCTTCACGCTGAAAAATGGAGAGCAGCACAAAAACACTCTGCTCTCTGCCGTTTATTATAACTGTTGTTATTTATTATAACTATTATTTATTATAACTGTTATTTATTATAACTGTTATTTATGATAACTGTTTTTATTTATTATAAATGTTATTTATTATAACTGTTATTTATTATAACTGTTATTTATTATAAATGTTATTTATTATAACTGTTATTTATTATAACTGTTGTTATTTATTATAACAGTTATTTATTATAACTGTTGTTATTTATGATAACTGTTGTTATTTATTATAACTGTTATTTATTATAAATGTTATTTATTATAACTGTTGTTATTTATTATAACTGTTATTTATTATAACGGTTGTTATTTATTATAACGGTTGTTATTTATTATAACTGTTGTTATTTAACTGTTATTTATTATAAATGTTATTTATTATAACTGTTGTTATTTATTATAACTGTTGTTATTTATTATAACTGTT
>NC_056514.1:38222045-38231856 GCF_014905685.2 Nematolebias whitei | reverse complement strand
TGTTATTTATTATAACTGTTGTTATTTATTATAACTGTTGTTATTTAACTTTTATTTATTATAACTGTTATTTATTATAACTGTTATTATTTATTATAACTGTTGTTATTTATTATAACTGTTATTATTTATTATAACTGTTGTTAGAGCAGAAAAACTTTGGACTGCAGCCGCCATGTGCAACTTCTCTTCCCCTGAAAATCTCCACTCTGACCTGGATCCAGAAACTTTCAGCTTCAGAAAGAACGAGACCGTTGTCCGTAAATGAACGGCCGAATGTTTCACGTTGTGTAAGCGGGGGCTCAGACTGGCTGCCCCGTCCGTCAATCAAGAGATAAATTTCATAGATGGCTGACAGCTGTTAATCTAATGCCATGAGATCTACCCATAATACCTTTACAATTGACCGGTAGATCGCGATCAACGTGTTGGGCGCCCCGATAGAGGTTCCTCTGCTCCAACACGCCTGAGTTAAATCCATGGATGATCAACGGGCTTGAACCGTTGGATCAGGTGTGTTGGAGCAGTGGTGGCCCTCCAGGACCAGGACTGGACACCCCTGTCATGTGGTACACCTTTAAAGTAAAGACAGGCAGATTTATACAAGTCTTATAATTATTCTGCAGAATGTATTTGGACGGCTGTGGCTGAGTGGTTTGAGCAGTTGTCCTCTAATGCAAGAGTTGAGGGTTTGAATCCACCAGCAGTCGCATGCTGAAGTGTCCCTGGGCAAGACACTGAACCCCTCATTGCCTTTCATGTGTTTCCCATCAGTGTATGAATGTGATAAATCACTGATTAGTCTCTTTAGAATGATTTGTTCAATTAGCTTTGTAGGGATCTAGTATAGAGCTGTATGAACGGGTAAATGAGGCACAGATTGAAGTAAAAGTTGTAAAATAAGACAAGTGTTAAATTTAAATTAACTATTTTTGGAACACGATTCTCTGTATGCTAAAGCAAACTTGTAAAAAGTTCCTGAATGTCAGTTTGTTTTTTTTCTTTTCCAGAAAACTCTAAATTTAATTTGTTTAGACAAATAACATTTTATTACAGGCAATGCAGTGGTTCCCAACCCTGATCCCTGAGGAACGCCACCCTTGCATGTTTTAGCAGACTTGAGTAAAGCGCTTAGTGTCTTGATAAGATAGAAAGGCGCTATATAAATACAGTCCATATAATCCGTGTGGCTTTTAGACCTGTTTTTTTTTTTTTTTTTTTTGCAGGTGCGGCAACACCAGTGTTCATTTTGAGGGACTCGGCCTCTACGACTCGCGCAAGGAAATTTGGAACCGCCGCAAAAAGTCCTAAAACTTTTTGAAGACTCCATCGTGAACGCCGGTCGCCAGCGAGTCAGAGCGCAGTGAGGCACCACCTTCAGGGGAACTTGTGGTTTGCAAACGATTTGTTCCTCACCTCAATGTTCTCAAAACCAAATTCAAGAAACAGGAAGTCTTTTCCCTTCACCCACCACCTTGTTTTTTTCAGTGATTAATGATCCTTTTGTTTGGGTTTTAAATAAAACAACCGAGCTGACTCCGTGCTTCTGCAGAATTTCCCAACGAAACTGCAGAATACTTTTCCAAAACGGTGAGGCAGGCGTGTTTTGGGGTGTACAGACAAGAACACAAGTTCATAAATCAGGCTTCTTGAGTTCTTCAGCTGGAAAAATGGAACACGAAGGAATGAAGGAGGGATGTGACAGCAAGTCAGACGCTTCTCTACCCCGTGGTCTCCACATGTCGTCACATGTCCTTTTTCTTTTTTCTCTTTTTAAACCCAAAGAACTTTATCCATTTTTTTTGGATGAACCTCTTGAAGATCAGTTTTGTTATTAGACGCGCTAAAGCTTGACTCAGGTTTGATGCATAAAATGTTCAGCCGCTGCATTGAATCTCTGGGAATCACAATTTACAGGTTGATCTTCCCATTTTAAATACAACCCAAATAAAAAATTTTAAAAAGTTAAAAACATCTCATAAACCCATTAGTTTCACAGTGGAACATAATTAACATCAGATGTTTAAAACAAGAAATTGTTTCTTAAATTTTATGGCAGCAACGAATCCTGAAATTGGGACGGGGCAACAAAAGATTAAAAAGCTGGGGGAACATTTGTAACTAATTAGGTTAATTAACAGGAAGAGGACTGGGCTTCAAAGTGGGGGTGGGAGTGCATCAAGGATCAGCTCTGAGCCCCTTCTTGTTTGTTCTGATGATGGACTGACTAACATATGAGGTCAGGCAGGAATCCCCGTGGACGATGATGTTTGCAGATGACGTTGTGATCTGTGGTGAGAACAGGGAACAGGTGGAAGAGAACTTGGAGAGGTGGAGGTATGCACTTGAGAAGAGGAGTGAAAGTCAGCCGTAGTAAGACAGAGTCCATGTGTGTGAACGAGAGGGAGGAGGTGGAACAGTGAGGCTACAAGGAGCAGAGGTCACCAAGGTGCAGGACTTCAAGGACTTGGGGTCCACTGTCCAGGAACATGGGGAGTGAGATGAAGAGGTGAAGAAGAGTCCAGGCAGGATGGAGTGATGGAGAAAAGTTTCAGGAGTGATTTGTGACAAAAGGGTGTCAGCAAAGGGCAAAGGAAAAGTTTACAAGACAGTGGTGAGACCAGCGATGTTGTATGGTCTGGAGACAGAGACATGGACAAAAAGACAGGAGACAGAACTGGAAGTGTCAGAAATGAAGATGTTGAGGTTCTCCTTAGGAGAGACAAGGATGGAGAAGATCAGGAATGAGCTCATCAGAGGTACAGCACAGGTTGAACAACTGGGAGATAAAGTTGGAGAGGCTGCCGAGATGGTTTGGACATGACCAGAGGAGGGTCACTGGGTATACTGGTAGAAGGACGTTAAAAATGCAGCTGCCAGGAAAAAGACAGAGGAGACATATGGATGCAGTTATAGAGGACATGGAGGTAGTTGGAGTGAAGACAGAGATGTAGGAGGACTCACTGTGGACACCCTGAAGAGGGAAAAGCCGAAAGAATAACAACGGTAAGAGGACTGGGCTTACTGCACATTTTAGAAAAGGTGAAAGAAGTAAAGATGGGCAGAGGTTTTGAAAACAGTGGAACGATTTCCAGAATAATTCTCCTTAACAGGAATTGCTCTCCCATCATCTACAGTTCATAATATAATCACAGAATGTCAAGAATCTGTAGAAACATCTAAACAATGTGCTCCACTGTAAGTAAATTATGGATTTGTGAGATTTTATTCTCAACTTTTTCAAAGTTGGGGTTTTAACGATGTCATCGTTCACTGGTACTTTGTAATAAAGAAGTATTTGCTCGCATGGACAATGCAGAGATCTTTAACCACCGGGAATTCACTGAACAGTGCATGCATGTACGTGTGTACGGCTGTTAGTCAGCAGAACGAGCGTGGCCCCCTCCTGCATACCTCCAGTCCCATCCCAGTGGTAATAATTCACAAATGCAAGTCGATAAAACAAATCACGCTGTAGCATATATCATCCAGACTTCCCAGCTGACTGACTGGAGCAGAGTCAGCCAGAAAAAATAAAATGGAGCAACTCTGAGGATTCAGCTCAGTAGTTCACAAAACACCCGGGCTGCGGCACGTCCAGCGCCGGCCTGCTGGGTTTCAGTTCAGTAGTTACAAAACGATGTTTTTTTTTTTTTTTTAAGTGTTTTGCATCACGATAGATGGAAATGTTGGTTTGGATTAAACTGGGAAAGGAACGAAACATCTGGAGAGACGGGGAGTTAGCAACAAGCGAAGAGTTTTACTGCATTAATCTCACGGTAAAGAGTGTTACTATACATGCCACGAGGAGTGTAGCACGAAGGGGGGAAATAAATAAAGACGAGGGGGTGGAGGAGCGGCCGGCACAGCTTCTTCCCTTGAGAAGTGGCGGGTGTGGTTCACACGGGGTCTGGTGTAGCAGAATTTCAGGTTGGAGTCTCCCGTTAGAGCCTGAGTTAGTTTTGAACGGGGCGGGAAGGCGTGCAGGAGTCGGGCCGGGGAAAGAAGGTTGAGAGTCCGAGCGGTCCCTTTGTTTCACTTGCACGTGTGCACGTCGTAGATGCGCACGCACTCCTGGCAGCTGACGTAGCAGCACCAGTGGAAGATGCAGTGGCACTTCTCCTTGCGCTTCTCAGTCCGGGTGTTGTGGCCGCGGCCGCAGCACAGGAGGTCGCAGCCCTCGATGCCGTGAGACGACACGTTGCAGACCCGGTCGCGCGTTCCGAACGAGCCCGTCTCCGAGTTGGGCTCGCAAAAGTTGGGCGAGCCCTCGTAGTAGACCAGGTCTCGCTCGGTGGGGTGCTTGAAGAAGGCGTACTTGACCCGGAGGGTCTCCACCCAGCCCCGGGACTCGCGGTGCTTCTCCACCACCATCTCCGAGGCGCTGTCGTACTTGTCCTTCAGGTAGTCGCCCAGCATGCGGAAGTCTGGCTGCGTCCACCAACACGTCTTCACCTCGCAGCTCCCCGAGAGGCCGTGGCATTTGCAGCGCAGGTGCATGTGGTCCAGGATGGTCTGAGAAACACAAAGGTTAGGGTTAGGGTTGGCCGATAACCGAAACGACAGGTACTTACTGTCACCTGAGCGAGTGGAGACGTAAGAAGGAAAAACAGGGAGAAAATTAATCTGCTGCATGTTTGCCTTCACAAAAAGAGGGCGGGCATGTCGGAAAAGTCATAATTCATCCTCTCTGTCGCTAGCTAAAGAAGACAAAAAGCTAAAACAGAACCAAGTTCATATCTGTGTGAACATTTACGAAGCGTTCACTGTGATCCATTTTTCTTTCGTTCGTTTTTCGGCGAGATTCTCATCCCGCAGTTTTCAAGCTTTTTTTTAACAAAACGTTCAGCTCTTGCAGAACAATCCTGCTATGACTTTTGGTATTGGTGCAACGTTAGCTTGTTGAAATATTTAGCCTTTTCTGACATTTTTCCCTCGTAGAAAATGAATTGAGCTCATTTTCCATCCTTCACATCTTTAGATGTGTTTACAACCTTTTACAGCTCCTTTCACTTTTTGTTCAACTTCAGCTTCTTTCAGCTTTCTTCTGCAAATTTATTTCAGCTAGTTTCAGCTAATTTCAGCTGCTTTCTCAGCTGTTTCATACTAGTTTCAGATTTTTTCTGCTAACTACAACATTTTTGTTCTTCTAACTTCTTTCTGCTAATTTAATCTTGTTATGCTCCTTTAAAATAATTTCTGCTAGTTTCAGTTATTTCAGCTACTATTCATCTGTTTTTATGTTACTTGAAACTTTTCCAGCTAATTCTTTATTTTTGGCACTCATTTAAACTTTTTTCAGCATAATTCAGCAAAAATATGATCTTGCCTCTTCCTTCTGGTAATTTTAGCATCTTTGTGCTTTTTAGCTACTTTTCAGCTGTTTTTTTGTTGTTGCTATTTTAAGCATTTTTCAGGTAATTGTGCTCATTTTTGCTTCTTTCAGCCTAACTGGGCAAACACGTGTCCTTTCTGCTGCTGCTAATTTAAGCTTCTTCTACCTTTTCAGTTTCCTTCATAGAAAAGTTTTAGCTAATTTCAGCTGTTTTCAGATTAATTCAAGTTTTTTGTGGTAACTTCTGCTACTTTGAGGCAAATTAATTTCTTTCATCTTATTTCAGCTAGTTTGTTATTTCAGCTACTATTTAGCCATTTTATGCTATTTTTAGCTTTTTCAGCTAATTATTTTTTTTTAGCTCATTTCAGCTTTTGCAACTTCCTACTGGTAGCTTAAGGTTCTTTCTGCCATTTTTTTTTTTCTAATTTCAGCTTTTTTTTTTTGTTGTTGTTGCCGATTTCATATTTTCTGTGTCTTTTCCATACATCCATTATCTTTTACCCATTCTTCCTTTTTCGGGTCACGGGGGTCGCTGGTGCCCATGTCCAACAATCACTGTGCAAGAGGTGGGGGACACCCTGGACAGGTCTCCAGTCCATCACAGGGACATAGAGACAAACGAGACAAACAACCATTCACTCTCTCACTCACACCTAGGGACAATTTAGAGTTACCAATCAGCCTAACATGCATGTTTTTGGTCTGTGGGAGGAAACCAGAGTACGTGGAGAAAACCCACGCATGCACGGAGAGAACATGCAAACTTCACTCAGAAAGGCCTCTGGACCGGGATTCGAACCGGGGCGACCTGCTCGCTGAGGGGCACCATTTTACCAACTGCGCCACCGTGCTGCCCTGCTAATTTTTATTTAAACCTAATTCCGCAAATATGTTCTTACCTCTTTCTTTAGCTAATTTAGACTTGTTCTTCCTTTTCAGGTAAAATTCAGCATTTTTTTTTTTTTTCCAATTTCAGCTGTTTTTCAACAAGATTTTCAGCAATAACACTGCATTTCCTGCGAAAATGCAATTTCTCTAGTTTCAATTATAACCATTACAAAAAACCAAAATGTCTTCCTTCTGAATGAGTGGAAGGTTTTGAACGACCGAAGTGGCACATAAACATTATTTTCAATGCTGACTCTGTAAGATTCAATGCTTCTCCTTTAAAAAAAAAACCCTCATCTTACTGAAGAGGGTCAAAAGTTTACAGGTGATCCAGATGTGAGAGAGTCCCGTCCCGGCTGCAGGTTGCAGATGCTCCGAGCTGCTGATTCTCTCTGAAGTCACTTCATGACTTCACTCCCTTCAGGGCGCGTTCCACCCCGTCTTTTTGATCCTGTTGCGCTGAATTTCATCAGATGTGTTTCGCAGCAGAATTTCCCTCAGCCGGGGTGGAAGGCAGGTGGTTGAACACTTTCTGGGTGGGGGTGGGCGAGGCCGATGACATCACAATGTGAGCTTGTCACGCTGAGTGTCCTGGGGGATAAATACTGAAGCGTGAGAGGCGCAGGTGGAGGTGAACGTCGTCGTTAGCGACTGACGTCCCTCCAACAAATCAAAGGGTTGTCTTGTTGCCGTGTGGTCCCTCTACTTGCCCCCCCTCAGCAAACAGCCGAGGGCCTGCTCACCCCCCCCCCCCCTGTTGGGGATTTTTTTTTTCATAAGTTTCATGAAAGGTGTGTTGGGGGGGGAGGGGGGGGAGTAATTAACCAGTCATTCAAGAACGAGTTCAATTCAAACATCAAATCCCTGCCACTGCACGAACAACCTTTAGTCATCCCAAACCTCGGAGTTTAGCTGATAAATCAGCTAAAGTGTGCAGCAGTCGGCACACATTTAGCTGTTTCGAGGGTTTTTACTCTTCACTGACGGCTAATCTGTTTTTTCTTAATGTAAAGCTGCACAATATATAAAAACATTCAAGTCAAAGCGATGTTAATGTTGCAGATAAAAGAGAAGATGAACGCAGACCTAAATATTATTTGACAATCGTTTAAGACACGTAAACGTAGTCAGAATAATAAAGCTTAATGACACACATGCAGCAAATGAAAAACAGGAGTGAGAAAATGTGGCTTTATGTGTCTCAGCTACTACCACACCAGATTTTAGCTCATTTTCTATAAAATTAACTGATTTGAAGTATTTTTGTAGTTCATAAAGTTCTCTAAATCTCACTGAATATGAGAAAATATTTGCTGCATTTGAACGACATTCCTGTGAATAGTTTTTGTTTCTAACAACATCTCAGTTTGATCACAATTATTTTTTTTGTCGCCAATTAGTCTCGCAATTTGGTTTCACGGGTTGCCAAGTCCTAAAGTTGTCTTGCACCTTTTGACACAGGAACTATCGTAATTTTCGCTGTATAAGTCAGTTTTTTTTGCATAAATTAGCTGGTGACTTATACGGCGAAGCGACGTAGTTGTGTTTTTTGCCCACATTTATAAACAATTTTTGTCTGAGATCTGACGATTTCATTCATTCTGACATGGAAAATATTGAACACTACCATTTTCAGCCACTAGAGGGTGCTCGACTAATATGGCAAGCCAAGTGTTTCACTAATAGGTAAAGGTGGCTTCTAATGAGACACTTGGCTTGCCATACAAGCCACTTTCGTCTCGCTCCAGAACTCCTGGAGCAAATGTCATGCAGCTGATTTGACCGCATTTATTAAGTAAAAGTTCAACTGAGACACACCTTTACTATAATGTCGAGCAAACAAATAATTGTTTTTAAGTGTTAATCTTGTTAAATTCTTGTTAAAGTCCTCCTGTACATGCTCCCACAGCCGCTATTTGCCAGTCGATTTTTGGCACATCAACCCACATTTCCGGGTTGTCAGCGGTGACGCGTAACAAACGCGACTCGTCTGCGGTGATGCATAATAGATGCAACGTATTTATATTTATTTTCCACTTTATTAGACATATTTGGACTGATGCGACTTATACGGCGGTGCGACGTTTACGGCGATAAGTACGGCAAATTGAGACGGGTTCCAGACGCACGCAGACTCTATTTTGGGAATTTCTTTAGCACATTTTTGCATAGTTTTTTTTTATTCTTGCAACACGAGAGAGAATCCCTGCGAGCCATGTGAGAACATTATTTTTGCTAATACGCCTAACAAACTCAGTTACATGATCGCCCGCAACTTTAAAAAGTAGGTGCGCGTGTTTACCGAGCGTCCTGCCTCGTTGTTGTGCCTGTTCATCGCTGAGCGAGCGTCTGGCCGGTTCTCTCTGGCATCTGCGAACTCCCTGGAGACCAGCACCCCGAACTCCGCGTCTTCACTGCATCCACCCCACTTCCACCCCTCACCGGGGGGCCCCTTATGGTGGGAGTCACAGCCGCACATGGTGGATGTCCCCTCGGCGCAGGAGCGCGTCACGGCAAACGCAACACCTGCAGAAGCTATGGCGTGGACGAACGCCGACTCTCTTGTTGCTGGAGGAGACAGACGAAGACAGACAGAGAGGCAGGGGAGGGAAAGAGGGGAGAGCGTGTCAATCTTCTGCAAAACATGGACAGAAATGATGTTTTGCTGCTGCCAACATCCAGACAGATGCTCTGAAAAGGATCCCTCCAGGCGATAACCTTTTAACAGAACATTTCATCTTAGAAAAGACGTATTTAGGTGCAGGTATTTGCCATTGGGAATAAAAGAAGCCTACGAAACAGCACCAAGTCCTTGTCAACACGGGACTTTTTTCTCTATTAAAAAAAATACTCATAAACATAGCACAGTTTCTACAAATGTTTTCATCCACATGGAAACGACTCAAACTGTTGTACCTATGCTGGTCCTGTATGTGATGCTGTGACGTTTCCATGAAAATACACAAAAACAGGAAACGAGGCGTTGAGCATGCACACAAAGTGCATTGAGGAGGAACCATCGATTGTATGACATATACAGTTTAAATATGCAGTCAAACTGAAAACACAAGAATACAACAACAAAGTAAATCTTCTACTTTGTATTTTTTTAAGAGTTTTCTCAAAAAGTTATCAAAAATACATTCATGACGCTCACTAACATTCTCATAAGTGTTCATTGCTCCGAAACTAAACAAATCGTGTCACGTAAAAGTTTTTCAGGTCCAGTATCCAGTGAGGGGCGGCCAGAGAAGAAGGTTTTTCTTGTGCTGTTCAAAGCATACGAGGCTAAATTCTTTATAGACAAGTGTTAGTCTTTTTATTTTATTTTATTCAACCTTTATTTATACGGGTTAGTCTCACTGAGTCACGAGGACTCATTTTCAAGAGAGACCTGTTTTAGACAGACAACATATAAAGTACAGACAACAACACACAACAACAAAAAGCAATGAAAATAATAGTGTTACAAATACACTCTGTTGGCAGCATGGTCCTGTTAGTAGCATGGTCCTGTTAGTAGCATGGTCCTGTTAGCAGCATGGTCCTGTTAGCAGCATGGTCCTGTTAGCAGCATGGTCCTGT
>NC_056514.1:38221441-38222035 GCF_014905685.2 Nematolebias whitei | reverse complement strand
ATGGTCCTGTTAGCAGCATGGTCCTGTTAGCAGCATGGTCCTGTTAGAAGCATGGTCCTGTTAGCAGAGTGCAATAATGCTCAGTCAGGTCATCTGGACAATTTATTTTATGTAGGGAAGTTTTGCCCTCTATCCGGAGGGCTTCATCAGTCTGAGGAGTCCCAAGTAAACTGTTACCCCACCAAGCAGTAAACTCCTTAAGTGGACCAACCAGTTTACTGGAGATGGTTTCTGGGGGCCGTCCTGTCCCCGTTCAACTCCTCCCAGGCAGGCAGCCACAGCCAAAGGGGAGCCCCCCCAGATAGAGGGTGAAACGTCTCTACATAAAATAAACTGTCCAGATGACCTGACTGAACATTATTGGATTTGGTACCTGGATGATTGAGCATGAACTTTGATGTTAGCAGAGTGGCTTTGTTAGAAGTCGGGTTCTCTTAGCAACATGGCCCTGTTACCAGCATGGTTCTGCTAGCAGCGTGGTGCCGTTAATAGCATGGTCCTGTTAGAAGCATGGTTCTGTTAGCAGTGTGGTGCCGTTAATAGCATGGTCCTGTTAGCAGCATGGTTCTGCTAGCAGCGTGGTGCCGTTAATAG
>NC_056514.1:38210473-38221431 GCF_014905685.2 Nematolebias whitei | reverse complement strand
GTCCTGTTAGCAGCATGGTTCTGCTAGCAGCGTGGTGCCGTTAATAGCATGGTCCTGTTAGCAGCATGGTCCTGTTAGCAGAGTGGCTCTGCTAGCAGTCAGGTTCTTTTAGCAGCATGGTCCTGCCCCCCCGCCCCGGATTTATTTATTTATTTTGCAGTATGTTTACGTTGTTTATTGTATGATTAACTGAGGAACAACCCTTGCAGTAGAGTCGGCCCGTTGTGGTGTCAGGTGAGTCTAACGCTCAGTGGGATCTCGGTGACCTGTCATCTCCGAGGTGTGCTGCTCTGCATCTGGATACTGTTTCAAGAATGTTGTCCACCCCACCCCACCCCACCCTGTCCCTGCTCAGGCCTCGAAGCCCTCCGGTGGAATCCTGCAGCGTCGGTCTGTTTCTTTCTCCATCTCAGGGATGGTGTTACACCTCCTTTGAAGGCAACAGCTTATTCTGTAATCAGACACCATTGTTTCAAAATCACAGCACGCTTACAGTGGCTCGCTCATCACACACGCACGCACGCACGCACGCACACACACACACATATGTCCTGAAGTTTTGAGTGGCCTGATCTTATTTTGTGTTATTTTCGATGGAATATAATCAGACTAAATAAAAAATACCAAACTCGCATTTCTCAGACCACAGCAGCATCTAAAGGGAGAAATTCCTCCACGGTTCCACTGCCAGAAACTCTCAGAACCCAATCAGAACACTTTACAGGCCACAGAAGTTCCCTCCTGCTCAGCTGGATGTTGGACACGTTCTCTCACCCTCAAGCGAGCAAAGTTTATGTAAAGGTTCGATGAAACGCTGGGTCTGCACACTGGTCGGGGTTCTTTCTCAACAGAAACAAATCTGCATGAAAGCACCAAGTTTTAGGAAAGAAAACCAAACAAAAAGTCCAAGAAAACCTCAAAATTCAAACGTTTTCTATTCCTGCTTCTTCCTGTCTGAGGTCACGGTGTCCAGTGGCCTCCAGCAGGTGAGTGGAGGGAACCAGTCCATCTCAGGGCCGTACAACCAGACCGCTCTGATTACTCTAACAGGGTTGTTTCAGGCTGTGGCAGGAAACTGAAGTTCCTGGAGAAAACCCACACAGGCGTGAGGAGAACGTTGCAGTCAGTCTAGTTATTCTGCGCACGTGGTATCAACAAATCACCAGAGGGCTGTTGGTTCTGCTCGCTCCTTTCAATTTATCAGAGCTTTTGACACAAAACACATACGCGCTACATCGCAGCTGCGATTTTAGCATCTTTTTGGGGGTGCTCAAGCACCCCTAAATTTTAACTCAGCACCCCGTAAAAAAATAAGAAATCATCGTTAGACTTTTGTAATGAAACTCAGTCTTCAAACCTTAGATTCACCAAAAATATTGAACAAATCTGGAATAAATGATGACACTTAAACGGGACAGGAAAATCATTTTGTTGTTGTTGTTGTTGCACAAGTCGGATCCTCGACGCCACCTGTCAATCAGTCCTGTAGGATTGTTAGCAACTGACCAATCAGCAACCTTCATTTGTCCCAAGTTGTAGGAGCTGGGGGCAGGGGTTAGGCTGGGTGAGAGAAGCGGAGCGCTATGTCTGTAGAATCTTAGCTAGCGCATCTGTATTGTGCGTTTACAATTGTCGGCTGTCGACTCTGGGTGGGGTGGTGGGGGTGGTGTTAGGATGTGTGAGAGAAGCTCTCTAACTTTTTGTTAGAATCAGGTCTCTCTTATAAATTAGTCCCCGAGGCTCAATGGGATTAACCTGTATAAATAAAGGTTAATGAAAAGTGAAGCCTGCTCTATTCACACAAGGAGAGCTGTTGGTCAGGTTACTAAATAGATACTGAATCAAGTGTTTGCTTATGTAAGTAAATGTAGATGTTAAACAACCTGCTGAAATGCACCAGAATGCAGGACGTGTCATCTACTTTATTCAAAATTTTCTGGGGGAGAATCCCCAGACCCCACACCAGTGTCCCATCTCAACCCCCCCCCCCCCCCCCCGACATTACAAACACTTCTGATGCCGATAGCCACCGCATTGTTCAAGCCAAGAGTCATTGTCAGCACTGGGGGATAAGCACCCCTAAAGGTCAGATTCTAGAATCACCTCTGATACATCGTCTCCCCGATCAGCGCACACTTTATTTCCTTCACGTATTTGCCCTTTTGGATGTAACAGTTATTATGCTCAAGAACAAAATGTCTGCAGCCATGAAAGTGTTGCTGAAATTCAATGACCCCAGTGACAGCTAGTGACCCAGCATGGAAACTACAGCTGGTTCGGCGTCCAAAGACGTGTGAACGTGTAATGCTTTTACAATCAGAATTAGGAAATCTGTAACAGGGCTCCAGTCGGACTCTCGAGTTTTGGGTCCCTGGCTGTTAACCGAGGCCGGAGCTGCTCCTGCTACCTGCTGGGCCCATCAATCCGCCTTTGTTTCCCTTGTGTCACACAGTATTATCGACACAAAGAGCCCAGCCAGTAGCACCCCCCGCCCCTCACACCCCGCTCTGCCCAGAGCTGGCATCCCCTCTAAAATCCCATACACCACCATTGACGCCTCCAGGCATCCGCCACCGTTCAGCAGAAGGTGGCGACGAGCTGGTCGTCAGTCGGCGTTCTTCCCTTCGCCATCTTTTCCATTCATCACTCCTAAAGTGATCCACTCTCCTTCTAATGCCTCCTCGTCCCCACGGCTGAACTGGGAGAGATCCCCTTTCAGTCTGTTTTCATGACAGAGTCAAAAGGGCGTGTGAATGGGGTGTCCGTGGGAGCTGGACTGTGAGGAGTGGACCGGTCTTCATGCACAGTAGGGGATGAGCGGAGCCCCCCGGCCCTTTTCTGTCGCCTGTAATCTCCTTTGGCCTCCTCTCTCCCCTCCTTTTTTTTATGGACTGGGGGAGTTTGGATGCTCCTGCTGCCCGTTTCTGCTCGGGTTCATTCCCCTCTGACACACGAGCTAATTCAGTTCCAATTAGCAGGTTCGGTCACTATGCAGAGACCCCCACCTTTCTAATCGGGGACTGCGGGGCCACCTGAGTCCTGCTTTACGTCGGTCGGTTTAAACACAGTTGAGGAAGCTGAAAGTGGCGCCGATCCTGAAGGAAAGCGCCACACTGAAGGTAAAGATGGATGAAAGTTGTGAATAAAACAAGTCAAACATTTCCTACCAGCTTCAGAAAATACTGCATTAAAGAGAAACACAGATGTTTTAAAGCGTCCGACAGTTTTGCTTACACAATTATTCCAGGAAAAATATCGTAGTCCTTACAGGAAGTGCCTCAGCCTGCAGCAGAAGTGCTACAGTCTGCTGCCGCCGCGGTCTGTGCTTACAAATAACAATATTTGCAAATGACCATTTAATGTGAAATTGACTGAACTGCTTTGAATGTTTTAAGATGACGGCAAACCCATCTGGACTAGCCATCAACCCGTCAGTCGGATCAGATTTAAACTCTAAATTGAGATTATTCAAAGAGCTATCTACAACAGGTAAGATACTGACATTTGTTTACAGCATTCACTGTGTCTTCTGCAACAGCGAAGTATCAAGAGTCTGAACAAATGGAGTCAGAACACAGTGGTTCCCAAAGCAGGGGGTGAGACTCCTCTGTGGGCCCTGAAAGTCCAAGTGAAGGTCCTCACCTTTAACAAAGTCCGTGCTCAATAATCCAGGTAAAATCCAACATGTTGGGTCCTCACGTTTAGTTTTTTTTGGTTTTTTTTTGGCTGCTCTGATCTGCAGAAGTCGCCACATCGAGCTAACTTGTGAAAAATTTGGCAAACGCTTTACAGCAAATGCTCTTCGTGATGAAACCTGGGCTCGAACCAGTGGCCTCGAGATTACAAGGCCATGACAGTGACCACTGAGCCACCGCATTCCCAAGTGAAGGTCCTAAAATTATCTCCAAAAATCAAATTACAAGTACGGGTAAGAACGATTCCTGTTTTTCTACTTGGAATCTGCATAAACTGGAGTCACAAGTCTAGTACGGCACACTACCTTTATCTAGCACTGGTCCAAAGATGGCCAGGTTGTCCTTGATGGTGGTACAGTTCCATCTGCGGCCCCTGAACTGGTGCTGGCATTCCTGGATCCCCAGTTTGACGCCCTCGGCAACACTGGGCATAATCTCAATGTAGTTGCGACAGAACCTAAGCTGCTTGGGCACCAGGCCCGGGATGGAGCCGCACAGGATGGGTTGGGAGCCCAGAGACGAGTACTGCTGCCCCAGGGCCAGGGACCTGGATCACAGAGAGGGAGGGGGGGGGGGGGGCGTCATTAGGTGAGATGCACAATACGGTATTCACATTTTTTTTAAATACAGTTGTTAGAAATTCACAGTAAAAACATCAAAGCTCCGCTCACTTTACTCATAACCGAGTGTCGAAGTCGCAGAAGCCTTTTTTATTAATGTGCAGCTCTACGGCATGTAACCAAACATCTGGGCTGCTGTTAGCGTGGATCCTGGATGACCTGACTGCAGGTGGACAAATATCACACAGATGTGTTTTTAGGCACTCTCACATCACATCGAGCGGCCAAATGATAAATCACTCTTCCTAAATTTATACTCAGACTCGTCAACAAATACATTGTTTTCATTAAAAATGTATTTAAAAATGGCAGATAGGAGTTGGATCCTGCTTTGCCTCAAAGGGAATGAAGAACTGGGCTTCGTGTTGATTGAATAAGGTCAGTCCTCTGCTGTGTCTTCAGTTTTAACCAAACCATAACGTTTTGTGCTGTTTGAGCCGTTAGGATGTTACAGACAGAACCACTGGAGAGAAACGACCGGAAATATTTAAACTACCTGATCCTGCAAACATCCACTTCTAGAGGGAGGTCCTTTAATGTGGCACCAGAACCCTTTGGTGCCGCACTGTCATAACAAAAGAACCACAAGTATTTAAAACCACCTCTGAACTGTGGCCTCGACATCCCCTGAGGTTCATATCTGCATACTGGTACTCACGTTTCAGATTTTTTCTTTATAAAAAAAACAACAACATCCTGATAAAAGTAAAAAAACAGGTCCAATAAAAGTTAATTAAACTAGAAAAATTGCATTTCCTGCGAAAATGCAGTGTGAATGCTTATTGCTGAAGAACAGCTAAAAAACAGCTGAAATTAGCTAAAGAAAAAAAACATGCTGAAATATAGATGAAAATTTAGAACAAGCGTAAATCAGCAGGAGAAAGCAGAAAGAACATAAAAGTTTAAATGAGCTAAAAAATGTAGAAAATAGCTGAAAAAGCTATTATTAGCATAAAACAGCTAAATAGTAGCTGAAATAACTGATACTAGCAGAAATAAGCTGAAAGGAACATAAGTTGAAATTCGCATAAATAATTTAATTAAGCTGAAAATAGCAGAAAATACCATGAAAACTTGATTTTAACTGAAAACGGCTGAAATTAGCTAAAATATGCTAAAAAGGTAGCTGAAAAGATAGAACAAGCTTGAATTAGCAGAATAAAGCAGAAACAGCACGTTTGCCTAATTAGGCTGAAAGAAGCAGAAATGAAAACAAAAAGTGGAAATTATCTGAAAAAAGCTGAAATTAGCATAAAACCAGCTGAAAGTAGCTAAAAGGCAGAAAGAAGCTTAAATTACCAGAAAGAAGTGGAGAGAGCACATTTTTGCTGAATTAGGCTGAATAAAAGTTTAAATGAGTGGAACAAAAGTGTAATTAGCTGAAAATGCTAAAATTAGCATACAATCAGCTAAATAGTAGCTGAAATAGCAGAAAAAGCTGAAACTTGCAGAAATAAGCTGAAAGGAGCAGAAAGAAGTTAGAAGCAAAAAAAATTTGTTGCAGTTAGCATAAAGATCCTGAAACGAGCACAAAACAGCTGAAAGTAGCTGAAGAAAGTGTTCAAATGAAGTGTAAAAAATGAGCTAAATTAATTTCTATGAGGAAAAAAGTAGCAGAAAAGGCTAAATATTTCAAAAAGCTAAAGTTGCAACAATACCAAAAATCATAGCAGGATTTTCCTGAACGAGCTGAATGTTTTAATTTATGATTTGTTGAAATAGCACAACAATTGTGGAACGAGAAAGATGCTGAAAAACATACGGAAGAGAAATGGATGAGTGAACGCTTCTTAAACATTCAGACCACTATGACGGGCCGGTATCAGGACTAACGACGCGCCACAATCAAAGAAATGTACACTTCATTTCTTAAACAATAACACATTATTTTAATTTAACATTGTTTACAGTTTCCTCTCATTAATTAATTTATTTATTTTCACACATTTGCACCGTGTATGCACAGGGCCTCACATACACGTTGCACAAATGTCTGGCAAATATCCTGCAATAAAATTCGGACGGTCATGTACATTTCAGTTGCAAGTGTCTTGCAGCCCTGGCACAGCAGGTCCACGTGATGAGAAACCTGTGCCAGGACAGGACGGTGGAACCACACGGTTATAAAGAAGGTTTTTAAAGAGATTCACTGTTTCCTGAGCTCAAGGTTTCAGACGTTTATCAATGTTCCGGGTCATCTACGTGCATTGCATATTTTGTAACAACTTGTCAGGGTTTATTTTAAAAGACTCCAGTCTTGTTACGACTGAAACCAACTTACAAAAACTTTGTTAAAATGATCTACATCTTCTTATAGAGTTGTATACCGTAATTTTTTATGTATAAGTCAGTTTTTGCATAAATTAGCATGCCTGTGACGTATACAGCAAACCAACATATTTGTTTTTTTTATTTCTAACCTAATTTTTGGCTGAGATCTGACAATTTCATTCATTCTGACATAGAAAATATTGAACACTACCATTTTCAGCCACTAGAGGGTGCTCAACTAATGTGGCAAGCCAACTGTCTCATTAATAGGTAAAAGTGGCTATTAATGAGACACTTGGCTTGCCATACCGAGGCACCTTCGTCTTGCTCTGGAAATCCTGGAGCAAATGTCAAATTAGCTGCATTTCATCGTACCGCCCAGGCGAAATGCAGCTGATGTGACCATTAAAGTGCATTTATTAAGGAAAAGTTCAACTGAGACACCTTTACTATAATGTCAAGCAATCAAACAATTGTTTTTAGGTGGTTATCTTGTTAAATTTCGATGAAATGCACTGTGAGTCCTCCCTCTGCACACTCCCGCGAATTGGCTTTTGAAATGCGGCTGGTTTGACCGTCAAAGTGAATTTATTGAGTAAAAGTTAGACTGAGACTCACCTTTACTGTAATTTCAAGCAAATAATTGTTTTTATGTGTTAATCTTGTTAAATTCTTGTTAAAGTCCTCCCGTGCACGCTCCCGTGGCTGCCATTTGGTAGCCAGTCGATTTTTGGCACAACACCGGTCCACATTTCTGGGTTGCCAGCGGTGATGCGTAATAGATGCGACGTATACGGCGAAGTGACATATTTATGTTTTTTTCCACTTTATTAGACATATTTGGACTGATGCAACTCCTGCGGTGGTGCGATGTTTACGGCGGCAAGTACGGTACTCGTATGTTACTTGTTGTAAGTTACATATTTTCAAATGTATAAAAGTTACAAAACTCGTGAATGAGATGCATGTTTTGATATATCAATGAATAAAACGAAGCGAATTCTGCAGAAATAGTTGGCTTCCCATAGAAAATACAAAAAAAACAAAAAAAAAAAACGGGTAAACATAATCACAGCTTTTGTGCTCGAAACCACATCTCGCCAGTTTTGTATGTTTAGGGCAATAATTCGAGCGGCGTTTTGTGTTTTCACAACGTTTAACAATAGCTGATGTGGTGACAGCACAAAGATATCCTGTAAGTGCTGCCCCGGGATTCACATTCGCCTAATGAAGTTTATTTAAACAGTTTCTGTTATTTTTCTCTTTTGTTCCACCAGGAGGGGGAGGCACGCCAGCACAGCGATGCACACTGACTTTTCAAAGATCCCCCACTTGTTAGCACGAACGCATCTGTTGATCCAGCAGACGAAACACAAAAACGTGTCTGTTTAGTTAGAGAAACCCCCCTCGTGCAGATAGAGCTGCACGAAGACACCTGCCCAGCGATCCATCGTTAACTCGTGCTTTTCTGCTGATGTTGCAACAACAGCCCGGTAACAGACAAAACTGCCATGTTGCCACTGGGCCACAGCGGCAGGCACATGCAGGTGTGTCAAAACAGGGAATAATCGCTGCATGAAATGGGCAAGACGATGCCAGCAACCATTACAGATTCATTCAGGTAATTAATTTTAATTGCCTTGAATTTCTCAAAATAAGAGTTTCCCTGCATTTTAACATGCTCAAACAGAACTGTACAAGTCCCTCTCAAAGTGCAAACATCAAATAAGAGAACGTCAAGACTTTATTATTATCACGAGCCACGGATAAACGGAGGGGAGTGATCATGTTTTTGCCTGTATCTCTGTGTCTGTTACTAAATACCTTGATAAACACAAGACGGACATTTAAAAATCTTCCAGGTGTAGATCTACAATTGATTAAAAATGTTGCCATTACCTATTTGAAGTTGACTTTGTTTGTCTGATAGCAAAACACAGTATCTCCACAGATTGGACAGATTTTGTTGCAACTCAGAAATAGTAAGTGGTAAATGGACTGTACTTGTATAGCACCTTTCTATCTTATCAAGATACTCAAAGCTCTTTACAATCTGTGCCCTCGTTTACTCTGCTAGATCTGTACAAAGAATAATCAGTGATCACATTCATACACCGATGGGACACACATTGGAGGCAATGGGGGGTTCAGTGTCTTGCCCAGGGACACTTGGGCATGTGACTGTTGGTAGAATTGAACCCCCAACTGTCCCATTGGAGGACACCTGCTCTAACCACTCAGCCACAGCTGCCCCAAAAAGCCCAAGAAAGTAAATGTTGGATTTAAATCTATAACGGTATTTTGGAGTCAGTTTAATTCAAGATGGCCACCACAGCTAATCAACATTAGCCAACATGAAAATGACCCGTACCTCTGTCAGTTTTACAGATAATAAATTAAAAGTTGGTGTGCCTGCAGTATCATGCCATCATGAAATCTGCAATATCACACATAACGTTACATATACATGAACTGTCGGATGGGTTTCTAATTATCTCTCAGGTCGAAGGCACTGTGTTCAACACAATGGTACTTCTTTGAGCTATTTTCTGTCAACTATGGTGTGGCACAAGGCTCAGTTTTAGGACCCACTCTCTTTACAATGTATATAAGTAATGTAGGTAAAAACATTCCTGATGCCTCCTTACGTCTCTATGCCGACGATACAGTTGTTTATTGTCGAGCTAACACAGTTGTCAAGGTTTTCCAGCTTCTTCAATCTGCATTTGACATCATTCAGTTTGACTTGTTCAACCTCAAACTGCTGCTAAATGATGACAAAACCAAAGGGATGTTGTTTTCAAATAGAAAGTTGTTACCTGCAGTTCTTCCTTGTATCTAATCCATGCATGGTGTTCCTATTGAGAGTTGTGGACTCTTAAAAATACTTGGGAATGTTAATTGTTGCACATCTCCCTTTTAAGCCACATATTGAAAACTTGTTAAAGAAACTGAAATTGAAACTGGGTTTCTTTTTTAGATATAGATCTTGCTTAAAATGCCAGAAAACACCCTGTATCTGCAGCTTTCTTTTGATTACGGTGACATTATTTACATGAATGCCCCTGCCAGCTCCATGCAGATGTTGGATGCTGTCTACCATGGCGCACTAAGATTCATAACTGGTTGTAACTACCGTACCCATCACTGCACCCTGTACTCCTTGGTCAGTTGGTCATCATTGTCTACACGTAGGCTCTCACACTGGTTCATCTTCATCTATGAATCACTCCTTGGTCTTCTACTTTCTTATTTCTCCTCCCATATGCCACACACTCTGCACTCTCAGGGATTAGTTACCTGCAGCGTCCCCTCGGTGCAGACTGAACTTGGCAAAAAGGCCTTGTCTTACTCTGCTCCTGTAACCTGGAACAACTTGTAAAAAGAACTGAAGCTGTCCACTTTGATTTATTTAAGGGATTTAAGGTCAATAAAAAAAAAAATCAAAGCAAATATGTTCTTGTTTTTAGTATTTTACTTTGTTTTAGAAGGCACCTTGATTTTATTGTTTTATAGCTCAACTTTTTATTTTAAATGCATTTTATTGTTGTTTATTGTTGTCTGTACTTTTATATGTTTGTCTAAAACAGATCTGTCTTGAGAATGAGTCCTCATGACTCAACAAGACTAACCTGTATAAATAAAGGTTGAATGAATATAAAGTTTGACAAAATGACTACAACTCTTTCATTTCTCAACATATGGTGATCTCAATCCAAAACTCTGGCATATAAGGTGGGGGACAACATGCATTCCCTCATAGATCGTTAGGCTCTAATACATTTTAGAGTTTACGTCGCATGTTGCTGCTTAAACCCGACATTTTGAATGTGTACAAGATGTCAAAGCCACCAGACTCTCCAGCACTCGCAGCTTTCAGAGTCTTGACAGTCTACGTGGAGCCAGAGGCCATGAGAGGTAACGATCAGATCAAAGGGCCTCTCTGGGTGATCTAAGGACTCCCAGAGGGTGCAACTCAATCACAGCAGGCTCTGACTCTGACCAACAAGGGCAGCACATTGTGTTACACCTCATTGCAAATATCACTGAAGTTGCAGCAAAATAATCCCTCCCCGGACAAGTTAACAGCTCATGTGCGCCTTCTTCATATAACAAAACCCTCAAGGTTTTCATCTGGGGTGAGCATTGTTACATCAGGGGATCGGTGGAGTTTAAACACTGAAACATGAGACTGTTTTACAGCTGGTCTAATGATCCCTCATGGAGCCACTTGTCTTTCTGCCATGACTGACACAAATACACAACAAACACTTCTCATGTTTAAACTGGAACGTCTGTCTCATAGTTCCTTAAGTACCGTAAACTATATATATATATATATATATATATATATATATATATATATATATAT
>NC_056514.1:38202706-38210373 GCF_014905685.2 Nematolebias whitei | reverse complement strand
ATTATGAAGCCCAGTCTGTCTTTTTTGTCAGCAGTGAAGTTCATGGAGTCGGTTACAATTCAAAATGTGACTGATGGTGCGAGCAGAAAATGATCTTGAAGTTTGGCTTTTTAGATGGTTTCCTTGGCTCCCCCCCCATCACCTACCATTCCACTATGTGGCGATCTGGGGTTGCATTTCCTCTTGCATCCACATCCTGAGAAGTTGACTACAATCCCTTCCATTCGTCCATCCATTATCTTCCGCTTGTTCCGCAGTCAGGTCTCGGGGGCAGCAGCTTGAACAGGAAGGTCCAGACATCTTGTTCCACAGCCACCTCTTCTTCCAGCTCTACTGGGAGGACCCCAAGGTGTTCCCAGGCCAACAGAGATGTAGTCTCTCCAGCGTGTCCTGGGTCTTGCATCCAGATGAACCACCTCAACTGGCTCCTCTCGATGTGGAGGAGCAGCAGTTCTACTCTGAGTCTCTCTTGATAACTGAACTTCTCACCCTGTCTTTAAGGGAGAGTCCAGCCACCCTGCAGAGGAAACTCATTTCAACCTCCTGTATCCATGATCTCATTCTTACGATCACTACCCAGAGTTCACGACAATAGGCGAGGGTAGGAACGTAGACCGACTGGTAAACGGAGAGCTTTGCCTTATAGCTCAGCTCCCTCTTCACCACAACGGACCGGTGCAGAGTCTGCAATACTGCAGATGCTGCACCAATTCGTCTGTCAATCTCACGCTCCATTCTTCCCTCACTCATGAACAAAACCCTGAGATACTTGAACTCCTCCACTTGAGGCAGAACCTCACCCTCGACCTGACGAGAACAATCCACCCTACCAAAAGACTACAGCTACAATCCCATAAATCTTCTACTTTTTTATATTCACAAATACAATCACTGAAACATGAAGCTGCTTAGTCTTGTAGCCTTCAAGGTCATACACAGTTTAAAACATGACTATAATGCAAAGATTAATGGTTTTAAAACTCCTCACAAATCCTTTTTTTTTAATTTGTTTACCCTATCATCGACACATTTGCACATATACTTTAGATGATTGCTTTAAATTTTCACAAAAGTGAAGCACTGTTTGAATACACTATGGTACCAAAAGATGTATTTCCATCTGTATGCATGAAAGAAGTACATTCGTTGTAACAGATTTACTGAAAGCTGGAATGTTGCCGTGCAAAGATGGTAAATTGACGGCTCTCATCCATCTCCATCCATGTTCATGTCTTGAGTTTACTCAAGCGAAGGAAGCCACATTAGTTCATGTGCCAGTCCCAGTCCCACCACCATCAGTGAGTTCAAGTGTTGCTGACTTCACTCTGTCTGTTCACTGGGTGACTAAGGACCTTAATTACACTGTCTGCTAAGTTTTGCTTACTGCCCATTAATCTCTCGTTTTGTGGGAAGCACCAGAGTCGATGATGCTTTGCACGACAGAGTCTCTCCTGATCAGTGACATGTCACTGCCTTTTCATCACAGCGCAGATCTTTGGTTGCGTTTTGGAACAGCTGAACATCGCTCCCATCGGTTGCTGGCTCAGTCGGTGAGTTCATGATCCCTGATGGAATCAATCAGCCGACCGCAGTGGACTTTGTGGTGGACGAAGCATGTTTGAACGCCGTGCTGTGAACCTGCCAGCCCATTTGTCTTAATTTGCAAAGGATGCGCCTCACTTGATCTGTAAGGGCAGATGAGATGAAAGGGATCATTCTTTTGGGCTAGGTGCTAATGAGTATCTTAACCCTGAGGGTTTATGAGGTGCATTGTGCAAACAGAAACGCACGCACAGACTCATGCGTGTAGACCACATGTGTGCCACGCTGATCCCGCCTGCCTCGCCTCACTTCTCGGAAGCCACGAGCAACGTGTCTGAACTGAGAGCAGAAGCAGCAGCCGGCGCAGAGACCTCCAGAGAGGCAGAATGCCGGGGGAATCTGCTGCAGGGGACGAGGAGAGCAGTGGAGCTGGGTTTTGGGAGGTGCATGCCCTGACACGTTTGGATGGGGCCTCTGCTGGCCTGTGTGTGTGTGAGGGGGTGGTGGTGGGTGGTGGGGGGTGTCTCTGTGTCTAAACTGGGCTGATGTGAAAGTATGATGGAAACCACAGACATGAAGCAGAGGAAACAAAGGGATTCCACCACACACCTTGCTGAAGAGAGGAGTATCACGCAATCACATGACTGTCAACATAAACATTTGACTCGGACACGCCTTCATCTATCCACTTAGTTAAAAAAAACGAGGCGTTGCAGGGCGTACACTTCTCCCAGGTTTGTTTTGTTTATGAGCAAGCACAACTTGAGTCAAAGGTGAATCAGTAATCATGTGTAGCTGTTTGTGGGAGGTTTTCACCACGGGAACTACTGTGCAACATCTTTGTGTACAGATGAGGTTTGTGCTGCAGCACCAGGTGACCCCGTGGACCCGACGAGCTGAACATGACCTCTGACCTCACACTGCCTTTAGACTGAGCCACAAAGGTTCACGATCAGGTCTTGAAGTTAATGACCCTAATCCTTGACGTGATCATTTGTCATACAGCTGAAGTCTGGCCCAAAGAGACAGGATTACAGGTGCATGTTTTCCACATATAAATACATGTAGAGAGTCGTGTTAAAACATGAGCATGCCAAACATGTTCCACAAACATATGGGAAACGTGCAACACACGTGTTTCACATACTATCACCTACAGTACTGCCTGAAGGCAAAAAGCGGGCATTAATATTTTTGCCTGCATATCTGCAGTTTTAGCAAAATACCCCTTGAAACACGTATTTAAAACATTTCAGAACGCACTGAAAGTACAAATCCAACCGTCCAGAGGACCTGACTTAACTTTGTTGGAATTATCAATCATGATTATTGAGCATGAACTTTGATACAACTGTTTTTTGAAGTCGGTTCTAATTAAGATAGCCACCATGGCCAACTGACATTAGAAAATACAAATATGGTTGTAAATCAGACATTTTTACAAATAATGAATAAAAAGTTAATGTGGTAGTACCAGTCATTTCAAATACATACTTTGAGGACTATTTTGTATGCCATCAGACATACAGTTAATAAGCTTTGACCGAAACAGCTCTAACTCCTCAAAACCGACATCAAACGTTGCAGATTATATGCAGTTTTTTAAGTCTTTTATTTGGACGTGCTTTCACAGTGTTCAACTCAGTAAAAGCTGTATTTATATGTATTTTTATACTTGGAAAAAAATATTTAATGACACAACATTTATCCAAAAGCCTCAGTTATAAGACTTTGAAATTGGGACTTGTTTCCTATTCAAAATTTTAAAACAGCAATCAAAGAGCATCACACCAAAACAACCTAATATTATGTCACATAGTGTCACACATGAACGACAACCTCAGCTGGAGCAACAACACCACCAGCCTGATGAAGAAAGCTCATCAGAGACTCTACTTCCTCAGACGGCTGAGATGAGCTGGTCTGGGAAGTCCTCACCTCCTTCTACAGGTGTGCAGTGGAGAGCATCCTGTGCTCCAGCATCAACGTGTGGCATGGAGGCTGCACAGCTGCAGAAAGAAAAGCTTTGCAGAGAGTGGTGAAGGCTGCACAGAAGATGTTGGAGTCAGTCTCCCCACCATCACAGACATCTACACCTCCAGATGCAGGAAGAGGGCCACCTGCATCATGAAGGACTCCACTCACCCAGCACACACACTTTTTGCCCCACTCCCCTCAGGCAAAAGGTTAAGGAGCATTAAGTGTAGAACCACTAGACCATAAGTCAAGTCAAGTCATATGTGTCAAACTCAAGGCCCAGGGGCCAAATGTGGCCCTCATTGACTTCTTATCTGGCCCCCAAGATGATATGTGAAATGTAAAATTCTTCTATCTCTTTATTTTTTTTTTTCAGTAATCTTTGATTATGATGTCAAAAGCACAACCGAGAACATTAAATGAGACCAATCAAACTCTTGTTGAGGAACCCGTGACCAAGAAAAGATGCTGAGTATCTGATTTGAGTTAATGTAGATTCTGAAATTGGCCCTTATAGTTTGAAAAAGGTTTTGATTTTGGCCACCTTTTGTAAGTGAGTTTGACACCCCTGCACTAGACTGAGGAACAGCTTCTACCCTCCAGCTGTTAGACTCATAAATCCCTAACCAGGATAATCACTGTAAGAATAATAATAAAAAAAAAAGAACAGAAAAATCACAGTAATGCCACTTTAATTGGTGATATGTGACTTATATGTGCTGCTGATTATTCATGCTGCTGATCTCATGCTGCTGATTATCTCATGCTGCTGTATTCATTCGTACCCATCTGCTCACCACAGACTCATGTTCAGGCTGCGGTTGTTGCGCTGTATTGTTTTACATTATTAGTGTTTAGCGTATATCAGAACTTTTAGCGTACCATTTGGAGTTTGTTTAATGTATATCTTAGATCCTTATTTACTGTTTCTTTATATTTTTGCTATTTTGGGGTAACAGACCCTGAGTAAATTTCATTCCACCTCATGTACCACGTGATGGAAGTGACAATAAAGTTGACTTGAACTTGAACACAATCAGCCATTCAGATGTTTAAATGTCCTGATAGCAGGTACATTTTCATTAAAGATGTAATATTTCATATTTCTGTCGTGATTTTCTATAAAGGAGCATGTAAGAAAGTCTACATAAATTTTATTTTAAAGTACTTTAAAACGGAGCACCAGTCACTTCCGGTCGCCATCTTGTTTATTTAAGTACATGAAAGTGAGCTGCGCTTAATTTATTTTTGGATAAGGTGGTACACAGAATATTTCCTGCTGATTATAATGATTTGCAACACTTTGAATGTTATTTAAGAAGTCTCTAAATGCCAGTAAGTGTTCCTAAATTCATTTTTTCCTGTTTGGTTTAACTAGTTTAGCCTTTAGCAACATGCTAACATGTAGCTTTTAGCAAACAATGCTAACTTAACCAGCTGTTTGGTGCACTAATAAACAATGTGTACAGGGACAAAAATACAGGACTCTTAAATTGTGAAGTTTATTTTACACGTGAAATGACAGCATGATGATAGTTGATGTTTGCTGAAGATACATTTAACTTTCTTTTAAAATATAGCCATGTTGGTGTTATTTATGAGGAAAACTTGGATTTACCTAAGTCTTAATTCTTCATTCACAACACAATTTAACCATAAGCCAGTTCTGAAAGTTGTGTTTAAGCAAACATGTTAAATATATGTCAATTATTTAACATTATTTAAAAAAGTAAAAGCAAAACAATATGTTTGGGATATGGTTAGCTACATTTATTGTACTTTTCAACTAACAAATGGTTTAGTTACAACTTTTGGTTGCAAGTTGTGAGGTTTTGCTTCAGTTTTTTTAAAAAAGAATTTTAAACAAAACAAGTTTATTAATATAATTAAATGGCAAGCTGTTAACAGTCAATGGTGACATAAAACACATACAGCCGAAGAAACTAGTAGTTCAAGCAAATTTTGAGTTTGGCTCCAAATGAAAACTGCTCAAAGAAAATCTTAATGGTTCATATTTGGAGAACTTTGAAACCGTACTTGACAAATGTTATATGCTCGTGGATATTTAAGCAGCACAGGTGAGATTTTAAAGAACAAAAACAGGAAGTAACTCAAGTTATTTAACATTTGTGGTCTGTTGTGGGGCAGAGGAAGAGCTAACGCAGTGTATTTTTTTTAGATTTTCTCATTGATAAATGCATTAAATCAAAACTGACCAACAACCACCACCTTAGTTTGTTTAATTTGGACTGAGAGTGACTGTAAACAGTGGCAATGTCCACGAAAGAGTTGCTTGGGACCTTGAAGCCCAAAAGTTTTGATGTACTGGCACATATTTACACGCAGGTTTGTTGTGTAAGTATCCAGATTAAAGTACTTTGCTTACATTAGGGGTAAACCTGCATTTCAGAATGGCATATCAACATATTTCTACAGCTGTTGGAGTAAACTCTTTAAATAAGTCCATTTTGGTGCAGTTCAGGATGACCTCTGTTCCATTTCAAAGTTTGCAATGAGGACGTATAAAGCTGAGTTTTATAAGCTCTTAACGAGGACTCAGCCTGTACAAACAGATTTGACGCTGGCGTCAGATTTGATAAGATGCGGTGGAATTTTGTTGTTTGCCCGTAGCAATTATTGATGATGGGTGCCAGTCACTCTGAGCTGCGTCTGAATAAGTTCTCTTAAAGAGTTATTAATAATGTTGGCTTACGTTGGGTTTGTGCCTGAAGCCCCAAGTCCCAGGCGTGTTCCTGAGACTTTTCGCAGGAACAGACTGCAAAACATTTGTTTGCATTAAACTCGAATCCACCTTCAGTTTGCCTCTATATGTTGATGCCGCAGCACAGCTTGTCAAACTTGCCTGGAGGACTTTGTGAGGAGCAGAAGGCTCTGCGCACTGCCATCAAAGTCGCGTATAGAAGCCTCATAACAGAACGGAGCTATAAAGATTTTCGAAAGGCAGTAAGTGGGACAAGTAAAGTTGCTGGCTTCCCCCGAGAACTGGACTTTTTTTTTTTTTTTCCATGACGGGAGCTGGAATGTGTCTGCGCTTTGTGGTCTGGTGTTTTTTCTTTGGCACACTTTGGATTTGTAGTCCAACAGCTTCCTGGTTGATCAGATAAACAATGGCAGGACTCTGTTCCTGCTCCTGCCCATCGTGAGCAGGGAAACCAAACGGGGTGTAAACGTCTGAACCTGTCTGCCGAGGAGAAGAGCAGCTTCTGCACAGACTGGCACAGACAAATTCACGTCAGAATGGAAACTGTGCTGGTCTGCAGGTGGACACAGCAGAGTCCGAGCTGAAGTCGAGGAAGGACCGAGCTCGTCTGAGCAGGACTCTTGGATCGGTGTGAAATCAACAGACTTCGTTCGAAGTTTCTGTTCAAAAGAAGCAGCTTGTTGGCACCAGGGCTTACATCAACAGAGGCAGCGCATCCGATGCAAATCAAAACTCATCGTAGATGCTTGGAATCTCCAGCTGCATGGTTGGAACGTGTTTGTGTCTATAAAAGTAATTAAAAAACTAACTGAGTGCTGAGTCAGCATTATCGGTTCGATGTTATGTATTTGCACTCTATGCCTGCACACTCTGTGCCATTTTAACTGTTCCTAGTCCAAAATGTACAGATCAATCAGGAATAGTGTGCTGACTTTAATTTGTTTTTATTTTTATAGTTTTCAAAATATTTAACTTGATTTGAAACAAAATGTCCCCAGAAATATATGGAGATCCATTCAGTTCCTTCAAAAATGTTCTCTTTGAAATCTGCTTAAGAAGACTGGCTCTGTTTCAGTCTTCTTAAGCTACTTTTAGCTTTAAGCCAACATTTAGCTACTTATCGCCTTTAGCCGTCATTCTTCCTTTAGCTTTTAGTCCATTATGCTATTTTATAGCTTTTATTTCTTGTTCTGCTACTTTTAGTTTGTAACTGTTGTTCTGATCATTTTAGCTTGTAGCTCTTGTTATGATATTTAAGCATTCATCTAGCTTGTAGCTGTTCTGATATTTAAGCATTCATCTAGCTTGTAGCTGTTCTGATATTTAAGCTTTCAGCGATTGTTCTAAATTCTTTTAGCCTTTAGCGATCATTCTGCTTTTTTTAGCTTTTATTTCTTGTTCTGCTACTTTTAGCTTGTAGCTGTTA
>NC_056514.1:38192985-38202696 GCF_014905685.2 Nematolebias whitei | reverse complement strand
TTTCATCTAGCATGTAGCTGTTCAGATAATTTTAGCTTTTAGCTCTTTTTCTAATATGTAATGTTTCAGCTATTGTTTTAAATTATTTTAGCCTTTAGCCATCATTCTGCTTCTTTTTTAGCTTTTGTTTCTTGCTCTGCTATATTTATCTTGTAGCTGTTGTTCTGATCATTTTAGCTTTTAGCTCTTGTTCTGATATTTAAACTTTAAGCTATTGTTCTAAAGTCTTTTAGCCATTAACCCTCATTCTGCTTCTTAGCTTTTAGCTTCTGTTCTGCTTCTTTTACCTTCTAGCTGATTTAGGTACTTTTAGCTTTTAGCAACCATTCTGCTTCTTTTGGGTCTTAGCTTGTGCTCTGCCACTTTTAGTTTTCAGCTATAATTTTTCCATGTTTAGCTCCGTTTAGTTTTAACCTCTTGTTTTGCCTCTTTTAGCTGCCATTCTGTTCCTTCTGTGACATTTTGCTGAATTTGAATTTTAGCTTATATTTAGCTACTTTTTGTTATGGTTTTGCTGAAATTAGCACGTTCCATTCTGTTATGCTGATTTTGGCTGCTGTGTGCTAATTTTAGATTTATTGTAGAGTTAGCTTCCCTTAGCTACCGTTTTGCTCATTTTAGTTTAATAATATATTTAGCATTAGCATTTAGCTTCCATTCTACTGCTAATAATTTTTTAGCTCTTTCTGCTTTTGGCCTGTGCTTGATTGAACTTTTAACAACTCAGTTTAGCTTCTTAAGCAGTCAGTGTTCACAGCACATTTCTCTAGTATCTCACGTTTGGTTTATTATTATAAAATAAAACAAAGTGACTCGGCGTTCTTCAAAAGAGGCACGGTTGACGACATTGTCCCAATTCTCACGTAAGAACCTTTTTAGGCTCCTCGTCGTTCTGTTTCTACTCCTGAAAACCTCGTTTTGTTAGCGGAGTTCCTGAAAAGGTTACAGCTTTATTTGCATGAAAACTTCACCCTGGGTCAGGCATGTCCCAACTTAAAGGTGATAAATTCTTTTAGTTGATTTGGATCCAGAGCAGAACTTGGAGCCAGTTTCGTGTTATTTGGTGTGGGTGTAGACATGTTACCGTGGACTGCTCTCATCTTCTCTTGAATACCTCAAAAACACCTGAACGTGGCTAAAAGTCTCCGACGTTTGGGTCATCTGGATGAATCGGAGGTTGAGCTCATGTATCGTGTACTTTAAGTAAATTAGAGTTTAAAACAATCCCGTTGTTATGTTATATGTTTTGCTTTGGTCTGTGTGTTTGTCTTTGTTAGCAAAATATCATAAACTAGAGTAATTGATGTACACCAAATTCAAGTTGGCTTTCACAACTAATCAACCACAGCAAATGAAAAATGGCTACAGCTCGGTCAATTTTACAGACATTGAGCAAGAATCTGGTGTGGTAGTAGCCGAGAGTCATCCGTAACGCGCACTTTGAGCTGAGCAAAGATCTTAAGTTTAAATCTTTGCAGGAAGGCGGGCGATATGCATCCCTCTAAAGAATGCTGGTTTCCTTTTTACTGTGTCGTTATTAAGATCCGTTCCTCTTCTGCACATTGTTCAGCGTCTGCTTTGGTTCACATTTTTTAAGCTATTTATCCAAAGGTTCAGCTCATTCAGGACATTCCTGTTATGATTTTTAGTTTTTGACAATTATTTTACTTTTTGAAATATTTAGCTTTTGCAGCCATGTTTTCTTCTTGTTCCGATACTTTTAGTAATTTCTTCACGTCCTTCAAATTCTGCTGTTTACAACAATTCACTGCTCATTTCACGCTTTGTTCTGCTGTTTGCAGCTTTCTTTAGCTCCTTTAGCTCCTTCTGCTCACGTCAGCTTTGTCTACCTTCTTTTAGTTTTTTTTCCAGCTCCTTTTGGCTTCTTTATTCTAATTTCAGCTTTTTAGTTCTTATTTTAGCTTTTAAAGTTCCTCTTAGTTCATTTCAACTAATTTCAGCTTTTTTGGCTACTTTTTTTTTTAGCTAATTTCAGCTGTTCCTTTCAGCTTCTTTCTGCATTTTTCAGTTACTTTGTGCTCGTTCAGCCTCTTTGTACCAATTTCAGCTTTTTGTGCTTTTTCAGCTACTTTTCTGATGATTTTCTGCAAACTTTAGCTGTTTTACGCTCTGTTAAACTTCTTTCTTCCAATTTCAGCTTTTTAATGTTTTTTTGTTTTTTGTGCTCATTTGGGATTTTTACACATCTTTCAGCTATTTTTTTGTTTGCTAATTTCAGCATGTTTCTTCTACATTTAGCTTCTTTATGCTAATTTCAGCAACATTTTTGATAACTTCAGCTCTTTTGTTCTCATTTTTAACTTTTTATTTTGGCTTCTTCTAATTGCTGCTTTATTTGTTCTTGTTTCAGCTTTTTAAGCTCCTTTTAGCTTCTTTCTGCTCATTTGAGCTTTTTGGCTACTTTTCAGTTTCAGTTTTTTGTGCAGTTTTCAGCTACTTTCAGCTGATTTTTGCACATTTTATCTGTTTTGTGTGGCTCTTGTTCTTTTAATGCAAATTCAGGATTTCTACGCTCCTTTCAGCTTTTTTTCCTCATTTCATATTTTTGCTACGTTTTAGCGTCTTTCTGCTAATTTCAGCTACTCATTCATGTTAGACAGCTCAACACCTTCTATTCAAAAGTATTCCTCATACCTGTTTTAGCTTCTAAACCTGAGCCCATGTAATTCAGAGACATTTAGCTGTGACCATCTCTTCTTTCCTTCATGCCTCAGTTGGTTTGGTTGACCTCAGTGACCTGAGGGTCAGAGCAGGTCATCTCCATCACTGACCTCTGTGTCAGAATCATTGCTTTTTGCAGATAGGTCTGCGTAAAGGTCTGAATCAGCCTGTACAGTTTTAGCTTCTTTTGGGGTACGCTTAAGCACCCCTAAATTTGAACTCAGCATCCCTGAAAAATAAAGAAACCATTAGGTTTTTGTAAGGAAACTCAGTTCTCAAACCTTAGATTCACCAAAATATTGAATAATGTGTGAGAAAAGTGGAGCGCTACGTCTGTAGCATCTTAGCTACGTCTGTAGCATCTTAGCTACGTCTGTAGAATCTTAGCTACGTCTGTATTGTGAGCCTCAATACAGTTGTTGGCATTGTCGACCAGCGGTGGAAGGGGGTTTGTCAGGATACGTGAGAGAAGTGGAGCGTGCTCTATTCATACAAGGAGAGCTGTTGGTCAGGCTACTTCTTGTTGCTCTCTAAAATAATTATTCAGTCAAGCGTTTACTTACAGGTAAACATAGATGTTTAACAACCCATTAAAATACACCAGAACACAGAAAACGGCATCTACTTTATTCAAAAATTTCTGGTAGAGGATTCCCTGACTCTAATTTGTAATCATATGGATATTGAGCTCAAATTTGGTGGGGTAGTAGGCAAGAGTCATCCCCAACACATACTCTGACCTCTAACTGATTAGCAAAATCATTAACCATTGGAGTCTGTTAGCAAAATATCCCATGAACCAGTGGATGTATCTTTTTTGAAAGTCTCGTGAAATAATCATTGGATGAATATTTTAATTATAATCCAAGATGGCCACCACAGCTAACTGAGAGTAGTCCCCACAAAGGTGGCGATAAGTCTGTCATTTTTACAGACTTTAAGCTACATGAGGTGTGGTAGCAGCTGAACGTCATCCCCATATGCTGAGAGCTAACACATCTTGTAAGAGCTCATGTTTTCAGCTAAAATGGATTTTCTGGTTGGTTTGTAGTTCATTGATTAACCATGAGGACCAGCAGGAGGTGGTCCAACGGCCACCTCTGGCCCCCGGGCCACATTTTGTCCTGATGTATTTCATTATTTTCAGCCTTTGGCTGTAGCACAATAGTTTTAATGTATTTCCATTTCTTAGTCACAGACCTTTTTGAGAAATGCATCTCCTTTAGATTTGTAAAAATGTTTGTCTAGTTCTTTGAGTCGGGCCGTCGTGAGAGAGAACCCGGAAGTTTCCTCTGAATTCTGTTCTTTTACTCTTGTTCTGTTTTTTTTTTTTTTAAGGCTCTGTCTTTTTTCAGAAAACTACAGAACAACCTTGATCTTTTCACACCAGACAGCAGACTGAGGATTTTCATGCCAGTAAGTACCCCCCTCCCACCACCACCACCAGCACCACCACCACCACCAGCACCACCACACACTTTCTTTGCCAGTGGTTGGGGTTTTTGAAGGGTTGGAGGCTGGGAAGAGGCTGTCACAGTCCAATAATGACATTCCTGAGACCCGGAGATGGACTCAGGAGTCCAGTTTGAGTCGCTCAGGTTGAACTGGAACAAACTGGGCAGTTTGAAGGACAACTGGGTGCAACATTCTCCAAGAATTTGAAGAGTAAATTTAAAAAAAAACGTATAAAAGCATTAAAACAGAGTTTTATTAAGAAGCTGCTAAGAGGCGAATAATGTTATAAATTAAACCTTTTTGAAGATGTTTGATAATCCTAATTCTGATTTTTTTGTCTTGAGCGGTTCATGAAGTTTTAAAATGTTTTTTTTCATTCGACCTGTATTTAGACTGGTTAATCCCTTAAGCTTGTGTTTGTCACTGATCCACCAGATGTTAGAGGATGTTAGAAAATCCACGTCGGGTTTAAGAATTCAAAAGACAAGGTGGCACGACGATGATCATCTTCTAATTTGTGTGCGAGTCAGTTAGCAAAATATCTCTTGAATCGCTGAACGGATTCGTTGAAACGTTCAGGAGTAGATACTGGCTGTGCATCTACAGCTGAGTAATTATTAGAGTTTTAGAAAACACAAAATGTTACTGATGTTGAGCCCAGATTGGGATCTGAGTCATTCATTCTTACAAATCGCACCTGGTAATGTGATATCCCACGAGACGGAGCATAAAGTTATTTCAAATTTAAACCAAAATGGGTATAACTCCATCATTTCTCAACAAAATCTGATTTTAATCTAAAACTCCATAATTGAAGGTGGCGAGGCCTTTAATTGAACTTTTAGATTTCTCCATCAGCAGACTTATTTTTTGAATCAACAAACTGTTTATAACACTTTTTCCCCCGCTTCATTTGTATCGTTCTACTTTGTGTTTTAGATTTATTTCTCCTTATACTAAATTTTATAAGTAGAAAATCCACGTTAATCGTCAAACGTTAAAGTGTGGCTGTTTTCTTCTGAGGGTTTAAAAGACGAGGAGTTGCACAATAACTGGTTTACACATCCTGTGCGTGGCGGAGTGAAATGGAATATTTGTTTTTAACAATTATCACTTTTATACAAAATAATCAAGCTTCGTACGATCATAAGAACATCTGTTGTGAGTGAGGCGTCCCAGCAGATTGACAAATTTCAACCTTTTGCGAGCAGTTGTTTGCTCTTCCCTGTGAAATAAATCAACGTTGGACATATTGTGCAGCTAATCAGAACTGATCGATCAAACTTTATAGAAAATGTGCTCTGAAACGGGATGTGTGCAAGAAGTCAGGGCACGTTTGAGTTGTTTATTCTCTCAACTTCATTCATCTCTAATCGCGTCCAAAACTTCTTCTGCAACATTCTTGAATAAAAAAAAAAGATCTGCCTCTCCTTCCTTTCCTTTCCTCGACGCCTCACCTCCGCCTGCACACACATGCACATCACTGGAGTTATTTATCTGTTTTTGTTTTCAACACCCCGTCCTGTAAAAGAGGACGGCTGCCAGGCATGGAGCAGTCAGAACTCTCCTCCTCTCAGATCCCGGCCCGTCTTCAGGATTTATGGCTCGAACGATCGCCCCTGAGACAGAAGCTGAGAAGAGCATCGCTGAAATTCAGCACCCCTCCTGCTGCACACTTCGCCTCGTTTCGGCTCCTCTTCACCACCGCCGGGTGATGCCACTGACAGCGCTGTTTGTCACCTGGAGCTACAAGCCTATGTTTCATCTTCATAAATCGGTGCCCGAATCAAAGGTAGTCCGCATTGTTGCAGCTCAAACACGACACCGGCGTCAAGTAAGCTCGTTGAAGAGAGCAGCTGCAGGTGATTCACACGCAGGAGAAGCCCCGGCTCTTTGTCGCTCTGGTCTCGCGGCTGCAGCTGAAGTCAGCGGTGGGTGTAAAGTCCTCGCCATCAACACTCCAGCCCTGTGGCCTGTGCGCTTGGCAGCTGCCTGCGCTGTAAACGAAACCAGAAGACGCTCGCGGTTTGGACGGCGCGTAACGCCGGGACCACATGCGAGTCGGGCGTCTCGAGCGCAGCAGCTCTGACGAGTTATTGTGCTCCGTCACACAGAAACGTCTTCAAAATAAAAGCGTTCGGCTGCACCTTGCTGAGTCTGGGATGAGACAAACCTCTAAAAACCTCTAAATTAGAGTTTGTGCTGCCACATTAACAGTAAAACGCTGCCTCCTTCGTCGTGGAGGGGGTGAAGTGTACACGAAATAAGTAGTAAAACGTTAAAGTGGAAAAAATGAAGGTTAAACTGGAATATGTTTAAATTGTGCAAAAGTTTAGTGTTGATGTGTTGCATGTTAAGGTGGAGGCGTCCAACAGTGACAAACAAAAGAAAATGACTTGAAAATAAATTATTGTTGTGCTTATATTAAAAAATAAAGTTTAAATATATTTATCAATGATGCCAGCCCTTTCCTTTGACTACATCAGTTTAGTCTTTTGAGCGATACAAATCAATTTTATAAACATATTTACAACCTCTAACTGATCTCATCAAAATAAACACATTTTATATTGATTAAAAAAAAACCAACTAATTTTTGCATCACGTACATGATGAATGGACCTGAACGCCGAAGAGGGAAAAGAACGGCGAACCTTTTCCGTTACACTCGTATTTGAGGTTAAGATTCTTTGGACTGGGCCGGAGAACATTTTTCCACTCCGTCGACTGAAAGCGCACGTTCTGCCCTCAACCAAAAATCATCATTTGACCTAAAAGTCTCTCTTTCTCTGCACAGCTTGAAGGGGTTCGGATGCCCTGAAAGTGTGGGGGTTTTTCAGTACTCACCACCAGATGGGATAGCCTCCAAGCACCCGTGAGCTGGACAACCACACACACATCAAATATCCAATCAGATACAAATCCATGAGGTAAGTTGCAGCGTGTGCCGGGGTGAGCGGATCAATGCATAGAACTCCCAGGATGACGAAGAGCTGCCAGGAAGAGAGGATTTAGAGCAGCTTGACTGTTGAACGAGGGGGAAAATTAAAATTATATTAAAAAAAAAAAAAATCTTCCTGCTGCCCCCCCCCCCCCCCCGTTCGAGTCAGGCCAGGAAAGTGTGTCTGTCTCCCAGTAGTTAACAGAATGTGTCTCTTACGCTCGTGCACACGCTCCTTCACTCCCTCTCTCTCTGAGGTTCTTCCCTAAGGTAGATATCTTTTTCTCTCTCTCCTTACTTTTTTCTCCCTCGGGATGCCTCATCCACAGGCCCAATATTAAAGTGGCGGGCGGCGGGTGGAGATGGGGTTGGGGGGGGGGGGGTTTGGAGATGTCAGCTGGCAAGCCAATCACAGGAGATGGCCTTAGGTTACAAAAAAAAATTATTATTCGTTCCCATCTGTCAATCACGCGCTACCCCCTGGTAATGTGGAAAAGAAAGGGAAGAGTGTGCGTGTGTGGGGCGGAGTGGGGGGGGGGGGGTGTAGGGGAGGGACGCATGAAAAGGTAGAGGAGTTGCTCAACTTGTTTAGTCCCTGATCATCGGGAAAAAATCCACCAGAACGTGTCCGGAGGCTCTGCACGCTCACGTCCATTTTAGTTTTGTTTCAGGGTTGATCTGACTAATTGATCTGGATCTATCACACGCAGCCTCCACCCCCCGCCCCCCTCAAAAAAAAAATATAATTCCCACTCCTTGTACCCAGATAAATATACAGTGAATTTTCTAAATTGCTGTCCGCCCACCCCAACAGGGGAGTGACTAAATGAAGGGGAGGGGCACAATAAAGCCATAAAAGTATGGGCCCGGCACGCTGGGGTTATACGCTCCGGCGGCCCAAAGGCAACACATTCTACATCAACACTATTGTCATTCTGCTGGGCTGTGGGTGAGCAGTCGTGGTGGGGGGTGAGGGGGGGGGGGGTTGGCACTTGAGATGGACTCAGCCTGAAGTAAAGCGTCATGCGATAAACACACAAGGAAACTGATCAGGACGAATGCAAACAAGCTAGGCTAAAAGAGATCAAAGCGAGGGAGTGATCGGATTATCAGTCAGACAGGATGGAGGGGGGGGGGGGTGTCGTTAACAGCGGTCAGTGGAAACAACGTGTTTAAGTTCTCCCACATCAGGATGGTTGATTCTCTACAGATCAGGCTGCTGTCAGATTTGAGCTTCTTGAAACAAAGTTTAGAGCCTGAGTGAAGCAGGCTATGGAAATAAAAGCCCTTAAATATAGACGGACATTTTATTGCCAAAATATATTATTAATGTAATTATAATCATTAATTATATTGTCATTGGAAATAAGCTCGATACACAAAAGGTTTGGGCAAATCACTAATCAACCTTTGATCAGCTTCCAAATGCAAAAAAAAAAACTTTATTAAAATGTATGAAGTTGTGCAAAATCAGAATGAGCAGACGTTCAGGTCTAATATGATGCTGGTTCAGGTGGTAGAGCTGCTGCCTCCCAGTGAGAAGGTCGCTGGATCGAATCCCAACCAGGGGCCTTTCCGAGTGGGGTTTGCATGTTCTCTCCGTGCATGAGTGGGTTTTCTCCGAGTACTCCGGTTTCCTCCCACAGAGCAAAAACATGCATGTTAGACTGACTGGTGACTCTAAATAGTCTCTAGGTGAGAGAGAGAGAGTGAATGGTTGTCTTGTTTGTCTCTATGTAAATGGACTGTACTTATATAGCACCTTTCTATCTGATACTCAAAGCGCTTTACTCTACAATCTGTGCCTCATTTACCCGCTCATACAGCTCTATACTAGATCTCTACAAAGCTAAATGAACAAATCATTCTAAAGAGACTAATCAGAGCTTTTACATCACATTCATACACTGATAGGACACACATCAGAGGCAATGCGGGTTCAGTGTCTTGCCCAGGGACACTTCGGCATGTGACTGCTGGTGGATTCGAACCCCCAACTCTTGCATTAGAGGACGACTGATCTAACCACTCAGCCACAGCCGCCCAGATGTGTCTCTGTGATGGACTTGGACCTGTCCAGGGTTTCCCCCACCGCTCACACAGTGACTGCTGGATATGGACACCAGAGACCCCCACGACCCAAAAAAGAAGAAGCGGATAAAGAAAATGTACAAATTGATTGGAATTGTTTTACAATTATAAATAACTGATGCTCAAATTGGTGCCAGATATGAAATAAAACATTGTTTCTTTAAAATTAACTTGCCTTATTTTCAAACAGATAATTTTGTAAATCGTAATCGGAAATTTTGTTTTCATTAGTGCGTTTCCAGACATCCAAATAAATCAATAAACAAATAAATGAAAAATAAAAATCCTAGTTGATGCATCCCGTACTCTGTATAAATGTGACTTTTTGTACAAAAATCACTAAAACTGGTAATTTGGAGCCCAGCAACGTAAACTGAAACAATTTTAGTGTTTGCATTAGTTTGAGCTTCAAACAGACCTGGAAGAAAAGGAAATAAAATTAGGGATGCACAATATTATCGGCAAGTATCGGTATCAGCCGATATTTGCGATAACCATAAATATCAGACATTGGCCATTCCATCAAAATAACTCGCATATAT
>NC_056514.1:38191826-38192585 GCF_014905685.2 Nematolebias whitei | reverse complement strand
ATGGCATTGTTTTTGTATGACAACTCAGTGACGAACGCCTGCAGCGCCAGCACAACTTGATGACATCACGTGTGCTTACTTGATCTGATCCTGGTGGGAGAGGAAGGAGTGAAAATGTTGGTGGTATGAAAGTTTTTTAAACTGTTGGAAACGTAACAAAACTACTACTTGCAATGACTGCTCAGCATCAGTGATGTGAGGAGGAGTGAAAACAAAGTCCTACAACAGTTTGAACCTAATTAATCATCTCAAGAATCATCTGATCATTACGATAAGTTCATGGTGGCCAGAAAGGAAAGCGAGAGGGTGGTCAACCGCAGAGAACCAAAACCTCACCGGCGGTCCATCCATCCAAAGACCACGCAGAATAATGTAGTATTTTAATTCCACAGCAGAGAAAGCTATGTAGTCTCTGTAAGTGGGTCTAGGGGGAGAAATATCGGTATTGGCATCGGTTATTGACCTTAAACCAAATCTATTAGTATGCAAATGTTTTTCTCTGCTTTTGTCTTTTTAGTTCATAAAAGAAAGAGTAGGTTTTTTTTGTGTGTTTATTGTACAACTTTAAGGTACTTTTTGCAGACTTTGAACATATGAACATCCTGAACTATATCCTATGGTGTAGTTTACTCTTGTAAATGGCTCTTTCATGGGCGTTTCCGTTGTTTACTTATTTTTTGTCACTTCGACTGCTTTCTTACTTGGTAGTCGGCATCCATCCATCCATCCATCCATCCATCCATTCTTCCATCCATCCAT
>NC_056514.1:38161085-38191816 GCF_014905685.2 Nematolebias whitei | reverse complement strand
CATCCATCCATCCATCCATCCATTCTTCCATCCATCCATCCATCCATTATCTGTTACCCGCTTCTTCCATTTTGGGTCACGGGGGTCACTGGTGCCCATGTCCAGCAATCACTGTGCGAGGGGCGGGGGACACCCTGGACGGGTCGCAAGTCCATCACAGGGACACATAGACAAACGAGACAAACAACCATTCACTCTCTCACGCACACCTAGGGACAATTTAGAGTTACCAATCAGCCTAACATGCATGTTTTTGGTCTGTGGGAGGAAACTGGAGCACCCGGAGAAAACCCACGCATGAACGGAGAGAACATGCAAACTCCACCCAGAAAGGCCCCCGGACCGGGATTTGAACCAGGAACCTGCTCGCTGAGAGGCAGCAGCTCTACCAGTTGCGCCACTGTGCTCCTTTCACACATTTATTAATATTTTAAAATGTAGATAGAAGAAAAATATTGGGCTTCCTTTTTTATGAATTTGATGGTCTTCATGCATTTGCAATGAGTGCATTTAATAACTTTGATTAAAAAGGACATTTTACTTTGTATTTAAGTTTAAATGTGAATGGTAGACTGATGCCAATAATCAACTTAGACGCCAAGTTATGCTACAGTTATTTATATATTTTATTATTACGTGTAATTTATGCCATTTTTTAGTGCCCCATCTTAAAATGTAGAAACGTGAAGTGTCAGTGGATCCAGCTTTTAGAGCCTCGGCTAAATTTCCATTTTTGGGACAATGAAATATGTGCCGGGCCACCAAAATAATCAAATACAAGCTTTTTCATGGATGAATTACCATAAATTTTGCACGCAGTCGCTACATGAATACCTCGGTGTTGCTGCGTACCTCTGCGGTGGTGCCTGGGGGCCCTTGTCTTTCTGCCGGGGACCTCTGGACCCGGAGCTCTGTGGACTGACGGGGTCGCTCAGCAGGGGTTGGGAGCAAGCGCTCTACATACAAGAGGCTGAGCGCCCACGGCGGGGAAAGACGCCAGTGACCACAGTCTAGAAGTCAGTGTTGGGGCGCCCCCCCTTTCGCTTGCACCTCTCTGTTTTATTTCTCCACAACAAAGAAGTTTGGGAAACGGGCATTGACGGAGCAGCACTCGACCTACCGCCCTGATTCTGATGTGTGGGGGGTAAATTTGACTATAACAGATTGCTACCCTGGTGTATAAACCCCGCTCTGCTGCAGAGCAGTTTTGTTTTTCAGTCCCTCGGTGCTGACAGTGAGGCAGGGCTGTTTCTGATTATCAACATTGTTGTGTGTTACAGTATTGTCAGAAATGTGCATAGCTCAGCGCTGAGATTTGGATGACAGCTGCTGTGTAGGAACGATAGACGGTGCGCGGGGCCAAGGATAGATTGAGAGAATGTGTCGGAGGTCTAATTTACGAGTACAGGCGAAGGAATCAGTCTGCGGTCTGATAATGAACAACATTGAAACCACGTTTCCCAGACTGAGGCCACAAGTGCAACGAGGATTGTTTCGAACAGGCAACAGTGATTAAGATCCGAATCATTCAAAATGTGACTGAACAACATTTAAGTGGTGTTTTTTTAGAAATATCTGCAAAGGAAGAGCACAGTTTCCATCAGTAGGGATCATTGGGGGGTAAACACAGAGGTCCCCTACCGGGCTGGTTTCTAGGGTGACCTGAGAAAGGCCATAACCAGGTCCGGCTTTTTCTCAGGCCTAATCAGCGCATTATCACAAAGAAGGACATGTGTTAAGCCCCCCCCACTTCTCTACTCAATCCAAATAGCGTGGCTGGACACAAGCAGCCAATAAAACCAGGATTAGGAGGGTATCTAAACACACTGAGCCTGTAGCGAGAAAATTTCAGAACACACCCAATCCCGCCCTGTTCCCTTCAGACTTCTCTGTCTCTCCTTCCTTCAGTCTTTCACTTGATTCTTTTGCCTCTTCCTTTCAGGGCTCTCATCCTATAAGCTCTTCACACAAAGGAGCATCCAGGAATTACTCATTTTGTTGGAGTAGTTGAGCAAATTCCCAATACCTCTTGCCCACCTCCCTCCTTTATGCTCCGGATCCTGTGCTTTGTGCACTCGTGATGATGAATTGTGCTCCATCACAATGACAAATTTGTGTTTGGTTGAGGTCCCCATCCACACGGGAACGTTGTCGTTCCAAAGCAGTGATTTTCTTCATAAGCACGGCAACATTTCTGGCAACGATTTCCTCCACAGGGAATTGTGGAGAACACCTGAAACGTACGTGGCGCCGTCTCAACAACAAGACGTGATGCAGACCCTCCAAACTGTAAACACAAGAAGAAAAGGACGAGGATTTTGTCACATTGAACTACTTTTGACTGGAAACTGTCTCAGTCCAAATACATGGACAATATGGACATTTCAGGCCCCCTGTCCACTGAAGGGTAGAGTTTACTGTAGGCCTGTCACGATAACAAATTTTGCTGGGCGATTGTCTCAGAAATTATTGCAATAAGCAATAGTTTTGTTTGAAAATGTACAATAATTAGTAATTATTGTCACATTTAAGAAGAAATGTTGGTTAATTTTTGTGTGTAGTACCTTTTTTTGACCACCGGAATGCAGTATAAGACTGTTTGAACCGAAGGATGGATAGTGAGGGAGCGAGCAGCGTGTCTCTTTAAGAAAAATGGGAGGGAGTCCCCTTGACATGACATGGGCTGCCTCTCCTTCCTGTTTTTTGGTTCTCAAAACGGTGCACGCTCTGTGTGGTTTGAGCTCTTTAGCATAGCATTTTTCACACAAAGCTTTTAATAAAAAATAATCAGTAAACAAGTTCTCAGCTTCTTTTTGCAGAGAAAAACAACTTTTTAGACGAAGGCACGGGTTTCAACCGTGAATTCTGGAGCTTCAACAAGACGGAGTTTTTTTTCCCCGAGGTCGGCCTGTTAGCTTAGCTCGTAGCTTAGCTTCTCAGCTTTGCTGCGTTAAACGATCCAAAAACACAATTTTGAACGGTTAAAACAGATTTTAAAGAGAAAGGGAAGGGTCATTGAAGAACCGGAGTTGAGCCTTTTGTCATCCAGTGTCTTCAGAAAGCGAGCGACACGAAGAAACGATAAAGCCGGTAAATGAAAACGAGGTTGATAATTTTCATTTGTCGTGCGATTAATTGATTTATTGTTTATTGCAACAGGCCTAGTTTACCTCGTACTTTTAAAGGGTTGAAGGCAGAATATACAAAAGTGTCGATCTTGTATCTAAATTTATACTAAACATGTATTGTTGATCTTTTTCTGCAATGTTTGCGTTAGTGTTGTTGACAGGTCCATAAAGGGATAAAACCATTTTGGCCTGAGATAATTTGATGTTTAAAGTAATCTTTTTTTAAGGCAATGTTATTGTTCATCAGCCTTTTGTCATGGAAGTAAAACTGTAAACGAAGGTTTTGCTGTAGCATCTGCAACTCAAACCCAAGCACGTAATCTGCTGTAATTAAAAAAAAAAACGTTTTCAGGTTGTAGGTCAGGCAGGAGGTGAGACTATGACTTCCTCATTTTCACATTTTCACTGTTCATGTTTAGGGCTTTTCTCACTCTGGAACCCAGTTTTACTATTTAGGGGCTCCTAAAACTCTTCCTGTGCAGATGCAAGACTGAAACTATACAAACACTTGTGTGTTTTCCAAAAAACGTGGTTCTTGTGTGGACAGAATTTATGTGAATGCAAAATGAAAACCTTCAACTTCAGCAACAAAACGGATGTTCTTCTGCCTCCATCTGTTGAGCAATCTTGAATAATTAATACCTGATCACGTCTGAATTGTGCAACGTGTTCCTGTCTGTACAGGAAGTAAACCTTGTTTCTATCGGGAGTCTTGGAAGTCGAACGCCACTCAGACTGTTGATTCCTCGCAAACGCCTCCTGAAAATAAAACAGTGTTAAAGATAACACAAATGCCTTTGTTGAGGCTTTCTAAGGCAGATGACAAGATCTCAGCCCCCAAATAAATCTTTTTCACTAGAGCAGCAAACACTTCAGCCCTCCGCTGTGTGAAGGACACCCAGCATAAAGCCCAAACCCGCAGCGGTCTTCAGCCGGACACTGAAGCGGCCTAATTAAAGGGCACTTAAGCCCTACAATGTGTGGCCATGCAGGTTGGAGTTGGGTCCCCGCCGACAGGGACTCATAAACAAGGGAGTCTAGGACAGGAGGGAGAAAAGAGGACTATGTGCCCGAGACTTTGTTCACACAAGATGAAGAGTCAACAGCCTCCCCATCTCTCTCCCCTCCTTCGCCATCCCCCCTAATAACCAGCTTCTTCAGAGGAGCTGCAAACACAATGCCAACCCACTCCCCTCCTCTTGCTCTCAATCACTGTTGGGACAATAAGGGGAGCCCCCCTCCTTTGCCACCTTCACCATCCTGCCCCTCCCCGACCCCCAAACAGACACTTCTTTTATTGAAATTCTTTGGTGTTTTAATCCTCAGCTTCCTCCAGGGGTAATAATGGACTCCCTCCATCAGCCTTTTCCAGCGAAGCTATCATCCAAGCCTGCCTGGGTCACAAGTCCACCCCTCCTGTTGGGGAGAAATGCCCCCACAGTGTAATTCCTGTCACAACTAGCTCACCCACGGATCTGAGAAGATCCCCACCACCATTGACCTAAAAACATACTTGTAATAGGAGCAATAAATTTCTGAATTTCAATATTTTACCCAGAGTTCAAGTACATTTTTGATTAGATGCATAAATCTGATTTGCATCCCTGCAAGGTTCAAATTTATAGGATTTTTTAAATTGATTTTGTTTCCTGAACATATAAATATAAAATGTTATTTGCTTACACCACAATCATGTTTATCACTCATATTCAGAACAAATCAATGTTGCATGAAAGTTGTGCAGATGTCCAAAAAGTGCTGGAATTATAATAAAAGTTGTAATAAACTGTCCTTGGATTTATAATGAACATCTTTTTCTTTTGAGTTCAGATTTTAGTTGACTTGTGGGCCATTTTGAGTTATTTCTTGTGTGTGTATGCCTTTTTGGATGCAATATTAATAACCTAAGTAATTTATAGGAGGATAAACTTTTGTCTTTTTTAAGTTTCAGGGCTAATTTGTATCTTAAAGTCAAACACAGAGTTACAAATGATAAATCAAGCATTTCAGCAGCATTCAGAAGACTGATCACACAGATACCAGTTCAGTGTGTTGACACTGACATCTGCTGGTCTCCTGCAGAGTCCACCAAAGATCCACTTATTATTAATGGATGTTCTATTAGATCAGTTGGGCGACAAGAATAATACACGTTTTATTTATAACATTCATCTAAGATATTGTCAGTATGTGTGCCCACTGCTTTCAAAACCAAGTAGAAAAACTTTGATGTGGAGCAAAATAAAAAAGACCACTTTAATAAATGAAAATTAATATTTTCAGTCTTTGGTAAATTACACTAGAAGATTGCATTTTGCATTATTTCATACGGCATGAATGGTAAATGGTAAATGGACTGTACTTATAGCACATTTCTATCTTATCGAGATACTCAAAGCTCTTTACATCACAATGCGTGTCCTCATTCACCCATTCATACAACACTTTACTAGATCTATACAAAGAATAATCAGAGCTTTATCACATTCATACACCAACGGGACACATATCGGAAACAATGAGGGGTTCAGCGTCTTGCCCAGGGACACTTCGACATGTGACTGCTGGTGGAATCAAACCCCCAACTCTTGCATTGGAGGATGACTGGTCTAACCACTCAGACACAGCCGCCCTGTGAATTTTCATTCAACCTTTATTTATACAGGTTAATCCCACTGAGCCTTGGGGACTCATTTACAAGAGAGACCTGATTTTTTAACAAAAAGTGATGAGAACAGTGGACAACAACAATAAACAATCATAAAAGAGGCATACAATTGTTTTTGTTTTTTTTAACAAGTTAAAATGGCAACCAAAAGGACAGTCAAAAGGAAAAAAGTAGCAAAAACACAGATTATAAGGCGGTGTAGAAAACTAAAAACAGGAACATGTCTGCTTTGGTTCTTGCCAGGAACTTAACAGATGTTTGAAGCTACTTAGAGAGGTCAAAGGTCGAGAGCTTCAAATCTTTTTGTAAGATATTCCAGGAAACAGGAGCGGAGTAGGAGAAGGTCCTTTTGCCTAGTTCAGTCCTCATTGAGGGAACACTGCAGGTAATGATGTCCTGAGAGCGCACGCTGTAGCTGCACTCACACAGAGACATGAAGGAGGAGATGGATGAAGGCAGCAGACCAAGAATTTAAAGATGAAAATGTACCAGTGAGAGAGTCTGTGTGAAGTTAATGATGTCCAGTTAGAATACTGGGTGCAGTGGTGGGTACGATAATCACAGCCAGTTATGAATCTTAGTGCACCATGATAGACAGCATCCAACATCTGCAGCATCCAACATCTGCAGGGTTCTTGTAGGAGCGTTCATGTAAATAATGTCACCGTAATCAATGGAGGGAAGGAAAGTCACAGATACAAGGTGTTTCCTAACATTCAGAGTTAGACAGGATCTGTTTCTGAAAAAAACAAAAAACAGTTTAACTTTCAGTTTTTTTACTGTTTTCCACATGGAGCTTAAAAGAGAGATGCGAGTCGACCAAGATACCCAAGTGTTTATAGGAATCGACAAACTCACAAGGGACACCATTTGAGGATGAAATCAGAGGAAGAACTGCTGGGACTGACTTCCTGTTTGAAAAAAAAAAAGCATCTTTAGGTTTCTCGGCGTTTAAGACAAGTTTGGGACGGAACAAATCTGACTGGATGATGTTAAATGCAGATTGCAAAAGCTGGAAAACCTTAGCAACTGTTTTAGCTCGACAATAAACTACTGTGTCATCAGCATAGAAATGTATGGATTCATCAGGGATGCTCTGACCTACATTACCCATGTAGATTGTAAAGAGGGTGGGGCCTAAGACTGAGCCTTGAGGATGAGAATGAACCAAACCAGCTGAAGTGACTGGGCCAGTAGGCAGTAAGAATGTTCATAGAATAGATTAAAATACACACACGCACACAGGATGGACTCTAACACACAAACACTTAATGACTCTGACACACACACACAACCTAAATACACGCCACTGCTGTGTCGTGCTGTTTGTGACTTCTTTACTTGCACGTTCTTGCAATCTGCTCAAGTTTTTGCATGTTTGCACCTTGCTCAGTTATCTCTCTGCTGCTATAAAAAAAATAGAAAAAACTTTACGCTGCTAACCTCATATCAGAACGTTCGACCTCATGTACCTCAACACGTGTACTAATCAACACGTGTCTCTTAATCGCTTGTTTAGATTAGGTTAGATGTCTTTTTGCATTTATTATAGGTCTATTTGTATTTATTGTACTGTTGTGTATCTGCACTGTGTTGTATTGTTTTTGTACATTTTGTTCTGTGTTGCACCGTGATCCTGGAGGAACATGTTTCATTTCAGTATGTACTTGTACGTAGCTGAAATGACAATAAAACCTCTGACTCTGGCTCTGAGAAGGAAATGGGAAAATAGTTGCTTAAAATAGCTGTAGTTAGTATTTTTAACATTAACATTTACTCTCCGTAAATAAAAGCCTAGCGTTTCCTGAAGGAATGCATTTCACCCGCTCTCTTTCATGCCACAGTGTTAAACAAAGATCATCGTAAATAAAACACTTACAGCCATTTTGGATAAATCTGAAAAATACTGGATGCACAATATTTGCTCTACATTTTAGCACCATGTGTTCTATTTGTATCTAGTGTGTTTTGTGACTACCACATCAAATTTCAGCTCAATATCAGTAAAATTAACTGAGTTATAACACATTTTTTGTGTTTTCTCACTGTTGGCTGTAGCTGCCATCTTGAATTGTATAAACATAATCGGTTGTACATGTACATCCAAATCTGAGAGATCTTTTAAACTTTCTGAGAGTTTCATGAAATACACTGCCTGGCCCCCAAAAAAAGTTGTCACCAAATAAAGGTCACATTAATATTCCGTTGGATCGCCTTTAGCTTTGATTACATCATGCATTCACTGTGACATTGTTTCGATAAACTTCTTCAATGTCACAAGATCTGTTTCATCCAGTGTTGCATTAATTTTTCACCAATATCTTGCATTGATGACGAGGCACTAGGCATGATGGGTGCATCACTTCACCTGCCTCTCTTCTTACTCTGATGCACCCATCACTCTGGAACAGGGTAAATCTGGACTCAGACCACATGACCTTCTTCCATTGCTCCAGAGTCCAATCTTTATGCTCCCTAGCAAATTAAAGCCTTTTTTTCCCCAGTTAGCTTCACTGATTAGTGGTTTTCTTAAGGCTACACAGCTGTTCAGTCCCAATCCCTTGAGTTCCCTTCACATTGTGCGTGTGGAAATGTTCTTACTTTCATTATTAAACACAGCCCTGAGCGCTGTTGTTCTTCTATTAGATTTCACCAAACATTTAAGTGATCGCCGATCACGATCATTCAGGATGTTTTTCTGGCCACATTTCTTCCTCGAAGACGATGGGTCCCCACTATCCTTCCAGTTTTTAATAATGCGTTGGACAGTTCTTAACCCGATTTTAGTAGTTTCTGCAATCTCCTTAGAAGTTTTCTCTGCTTGATGCCGATGATTTGACCCTTCTCAAACAGACTGACATCTTTTCCACGACCACACGATGTGTTTCGACATGGTTGTTTAAGAAATGAGAAGCAACTCATTGCACCAGTTGGGGTTCAATAACTTATTGCAGCTGAAAGATAATCGTCCATGCAGTAATTATCCAGTAGGAGGCTCGTACCCATTTGCTCATTTAAATCCAGGTGGCCATTTTTTGGGGGCCAGGCAGTGTGTTTTGCTAACAGAGTTGACAGTGAGTTAGCACTTTGGAGTTTGTGTTAAGGATGAGCCTCAGCCACTACCACTCCTAATTTTAGTTAAATATTTGTAAATTTGACTGTTGATTAATTACTGACTACAGGTAAGCGATGGATGCATGGATGGATGAATGGATGGATGAATGGATAGTTGTGGCAGCCATCTTGAATCAGGTTATCTTAAACAGTCAGTTGTAAATGTACCTCTAATGGTCAATATCTAAATGTTGCATTCAAGTCTGTCCATTGGTTTATGAAAATATTTGCAAACACAACAGACAAACTTTATCCCCACCTTTCACCTTTCAGCTGCAGGCGATAATTAATTTTTTCATTACATGACATCCATCTAACGGCGACAAAAACAGAACCAAGCAAGCCAAACAAAACTCTTAAAGCGACACCATTGTTGTTGTGGTTTCTAGTACACAGATTAGTACTGTATTTTTCAGCCTATAAGTCACAGTTTTTTGCATAATTTGCACGCCCTGTGACTTATACACTGAAGTGACTTATTTATGGATTTTTCCAATATTTATAAACCAACTTTTGGCTGAGATATGAACATTTTCTTTCATTCTGTCTGAAAATATTGAACACTACTATTTTCAGCTACTAGATGGCACTCGAGTAGTATGGCATGCCATTTAAGCATGTGCAGTAATAGGTAAAAGTGGCTGTTAATGACACAATCGGCTTGCCAAAGCTTCCACCTTCGTCCAGCTCCGGGATCATGCCTGGAGCAATCGTCAAATCGCCCCGGAGAAATGCAGCTAATTTGACTATTGAAGTGCATTTATTAAGTAAGACACACCTTTGCTATAAAGTCGAGCAAACAAGTAATTGTTTTAGGTGCTTAACTTGTTAAATTTAGAAGAAATTGGCAGCGTTCCTTCATGATTTCCTCCCTCTGCGCGCTCCTGGAGCACCGAGTCAGCGAATACTTTGGAAATGCAGCTGATTTGACTGTCACAGTGCATTTATTAAGTAAAAGTTAGACTGAGACACACCGTTACTATAATTTCGAGCAAACAAATAATTGTTTATAAGTGTTAATCTTGTTAAAGTCCTCCCGTGCACGCTCCCGCGGCCGCCATTTGGCAGCCAGTCGATTTTTGGCACAACACCGGCTCACATTTCCGAGTTGCCAGCGGTGACACGTACCAAATGTGACGCGTCAGCGGTGACTCATAATAGATGCGACTTATACACCAAAGCGACGTATTTATGGCTTTTCCCACTTTATTCAACATATTTGGACACATGCAACTTATAGGACGGTGCGACGTGTACGATGGAAAATACGGTAGTTTTATGAAAAGTAGACAAAATCTCACTGTTTTTCTTTTTTGTAAATTTAACAGTAAATAGTAGAAAGACCTGTAATAAGTGTTTGGAAAACTTACCCAAATTGCTGTTTATATGTGGACAAGTGGAATAAAGGCATTAGAGTTAAACCACCTTGGTCGTCTAACATCCTGACAGTGGTAACACAAAAGAGCAATCGAGACGGGAAATAAAATCATGTAAGAACGATGTTTAAACAAGATTGTTGAGAAGTACAATCTTACAGTTGCATGTTTTTAACCACAGATTCATGTAGCCAGTGCGTGCATGCGTGCGAAGCCTCGCTGATGTGACTCTTCAGGTGTATTTTTGATCAATTTCAAGTATTCGGTTCTTGATCCAGAGCCAGAAATGATCTCACACCTTTGCCATCCACAGCTTGCTTTGAACAGAGCTCTAAGTTTACAAAGTTAACCCCTGAGGCCTTGAGCACGAGACCGTCTGCTGTCAGACAACCAAACCTGTTTGATGCCACTCAGCTTAGGGGTGCTCTTGAAACAGGGGGTGTCACGTAACATTGCATGCAAGCAGAACTCCTTTGGCCTCGGGCTAACGTGGGCCTAAATTAGTATTTGGACTTATCTTTGGATCTTAAACATGACACTGGCGTTCTTTGATTTTTGGGACCGCGGTATCGGTCTCATCAGTCAATATTTTGTGCTTCCGGCAAGTTCTTCTCTTACGTTTGCGGCACGAGGAGTAAAAAGCCTCCTTTTGTATGAAGTGCTAACCAGCAGCCTGATCTCATGACAAATCTTCAAGTAATCACAATAATAAATCAGTGGTTTTATGCTAATTGTAAGGTTTGTTTATGGTTTGTAACACTTGACAAAATTAAGTAGTCTGTGCCTGATTTCGGACATGGAATTACACCGAGATACAACGAGAACATGTACGTACAATCGTCCGAAAGATGGGCGGAGTGCACCAAGCTGCTGCTATAAAGCGCATCCTTCTTATTCTTATTCAAAATACATTTTTTTTAAATAGAAAAAGGGACAAAGCCAGGAGGAGAGGGTAGTGGCATTACAAAAAATATATTTTCACACCTTGTCCTTACAGGGCAAGATTTAAGACATCAAAAAACTCTGCCAGCTAAAGCACATTTATGAACACGTTACAAATGCATTTACAATGAGGCGGTCCATGAAGCACTAATAGTCCATTGTCAGTCTCCTAAAGATAGGATAGTTAAACGTGTTATACAGCAGTCCCTCTCTACTTCGCGGTTCGACTTTTGCGGACTCGCTCTTTCGTAGTTTTTCAAAGTAAGATTGTACGCGAGAGAAAACAAGATGGTACACGATACACGATTGTCAACTTTAATATTACTCACGTGACTGGGGCAGTACGGGATGCAATAAAAACTCAATTCAATTCAAATTTAAAAATACTTTATTAATCCCAAAGGGAAATTAAGTGTTGTCGTAGCTCATCATCCTGGTTTCATTCAAGAGTTGTTAGATGCTGATAGCTGATGGCAGGAAGGATCTCCTGCAGAAAAATCTGGCCACAGATACTGATCCGTCCACCCAGATCCAGCTTGCTGTCAGGTCCGGTGGGCCTCTCGGTCCTCCTGGGCAGCAGGACTGCCCGACTGCTGGGCAGAATTCCTCCCAGAGCGATGGTCACTCCTCCGAGCAGTCTGCTGAGCTCCTCGTCACCACAGACAGACAGCTGAAGGTGCCTGGGGATGATCCCGGTCCTCCTGTTGTCACGAGCCAAGTTTCCCACCTGCTCCAGGATCTCGACGGTCAAGTACTTGAGCACCGCCGCCAGGTTGACAGGAATTCATCCATGGCGCCTCCTTTTCAACTCATTTGGGATTTGGGGCTGTAGCTGAGGTATTATTTGAGCTTTTGAGATGTTAATCAGCTGCTCCTGGTTGTTAAAATAACACCTTGTTGTCATGGTTGTGTATCATAACAAATGCCCCAAAGTAAAAAGGTTTGAGTAAAAATCCTTCCAACTGTGCAGCATCTGATACCTGAGGAAATAATCATCAGAGAAAAGTGCTTTACATCCAGAAAAAAGATGAATTAAAGTTTTTAAACGCAATAACTCAGAATGAAAGTAACAGAGCTACTTCAACATGCAGCCACCCCGAGAGGTGCAATTCTAGAACCAAAAAGTTAACGAAAAATAAATACTTTGGACAGGCACCGCCATTATATAGTTTTCTCTCAATAAGCCTATACTGTATCGCCACTGCAGCACGGTGGCACAGTTGGTAGAGCTGCTGCCTCTCATTGAACCCTGGTTCAAATCCCGCTCCGAGGGCCTTTCTGGGTTTGCATGTTCTCTTCGTGCATGCGTGGGTTTTCTCCAGGTACTCTGGTTTTCTCCCACAGATCAAAAAACATGCATGTTAGGCTGACTGGTAACTAAATTGTCTCTAGATGTGAGGTCAATGGTTGTTTGTCTTGTTTGTCTGTGTGTCCCTGTGATGGACTGGAGACCTGTCCAGGGTGTCCCTCGCCTCTCACACAGTGACTGTTGGGCATGGGCACCAGTGACCCCTGCAACCCAAGAAATGCAAGAACAGGTAAAGATAATGGATGGATGAATGTATCACCAGTCAAAAGGACTACATTCCCCAGAAGCCAACAGTGCTTCCAGCCACTGCTTTCTGCTGAAATGGAGGGTAAGTTTTGATCCGATGTGAAAAAGTTTGATCCTTATTCATAGTGACTTGGGCGCTCAGTGGATGCAGAGAGTCATATGGAATTGACCGGGAATGGGACCAGAACATCATCATAAAAAAAGGTTGAATGAATTGGTCAATCTGAGAGCTGCTTGCCGGCCCAGGGAGCCTCTCGAGCGGGGAGGCATCGCTTGGAGGTCCGGTGGTTTCTCCGGCGCTCACCGGGACATTTTTCATTTGGATATGGACTTGATTGGGACCATTGTGTGGTTTTGTTTGCAGTACGTAGCTACGTACAGTACATATACGTATGTTGTTAAAATTATGTGAGTTAAGAGTTTAGAACATTGTGGGCTTCGTCGCTGCAGGCTAGGTCTGCAGAACCAGAGCTGATCCTGACCGAGCTGCTGTTCTGCAGAGCTGGTGGGTAAAATGTTGCGATATTGTCCAGTACATATACGTACGTTGTTAAAATGACGTAGGTTAAGAGTTTAGAGCGTTGCAAGAGTGTGGGAAGGGTTTATAAAGCCTTAAAATATATATAAATACTAAAATAAATACAGTAGTCCCTCGTTTATCGCAGGGGATCCGTACCCTGAAGCCCTGCGATAAGTGAAAAACCGCAAAGTAGAAATATTATTACAAGTAGTAAGTAGGAATGCGCGATATATATGGTATATGGTAGAAACTATAGAAATTTAGCCTACGATAGAGATCTGTCTTCTACTGGCTAACCACTGTAATGCTGTGTCTGATGTAAAATCAGAGTTGTCAGGTTTAATCGTTATATTTTTTGAGCTGAAAACTGCGCAAGTGGCGTTAAAGTCTTTTCTTCGAGAGCTAAGTAGCGAAGCTACAAGCTAACTACGTCCGACTTGCCGTAGAAGTGCCTTATTCTGACGCATGCGCAAAACGCTGTGTTCTATCGAAAGTTTTTTTGGGGTTTTTTTTCCATCGAAAGTTAAAGTAAATGTTGGTCAGCTTTAGAGAAACCTGCTCTCTGATCTGTGAAAAGAACGCTGAATTGTTTGATTTTACTGCGAAGACCCTCTGGTCAAAGCCAAAGAGGAAACTGGTCGCCATTTTGTGTCAGCGCTCCTTAAAGTGGAAGGAGACGCCCACTAGAGGGTTGGAGGGTGAAGTGTTTCAGTGTAAAATGCTGCTCTGTTGCTGTTCTTTAAGTGAGAAGACTGGAAACTGTTAAGAGTTAACTTTTTTTTTTTTTACATATGGCTAAAACTACATTTGATATCTTTTGTCCTGTTTTGCACTACAAGAAAGAAGCCTAATAATTGATTTATTTATTATTTAAAAACTCTCTGAACCTAGTAGTGGAATTTTCTTAATTGAGATTATTTTGTGGTATAGAAGTTTTCAAAATAAATGATGGCAAAAGGACACCGTATGTTTTTTTTTCATTCCTATTGCAAGTTTTATACCAAAAACACATAGTGATATATATCGTTATCGCCACCCTTCACGATACATATCGTGATATAAATTTTATGCCATATCGCACATCCTTACTTCCCACACTCTTGCAATATTCTAAACAATGTTTCTAAACTCTAAATGCTCCAAAAGAGCACAGAATGTCATGATTTCTCTCTCTCTCTGCCTCCACTGCTGTTTGCGTCAGTTTCTTTATTGTTGTTCCACCATGTGGTACATGTGGTGGAACAAAATTATGTACAGAGTCCCAGTTACATCCCACAATAAAATGTAAAAGAAAAACAGTAATCTAATGTCATAGTTAGTAATCTAATCTAGTAATCTAGTAACCTGCAAGCACTCTCGGCCACGCCCACTTCTCCGCTCTGCATGTAGATCAGCTGATCAGCTGCAGCATGAAGTGTATTCTGTAGTAAGGACTGCACAAAGGAGCTGCAGGTGCCAAATAATTTAAAATAATTTATTTTAAATAAAAATTCCATGCCGATCGTGCGGCTCATCCATCAATCAGCCAAGTGTTTGTCATGTCCAATCTTATTTTGAAAAACCGCGATAGAGCGAGTCCACGATAAACGAACGAAACGAAGTAGCGAGGGACTACTGTATAGCGTTTCTACTTTGTGGTTTTTCACTTATTGCGGGGGTTGGGGGGAGGGGGTCCGAAACGTACTCCCCACGATAAACAAGGGACTTGTGTACTCATCCATTCGTCCATCATCTTCCACTTTGCTGTTGCTGGCAGCAGCTTGAACAGGGGGCCCAGACGTCTCTTTCCACAGCCACCTCTTCCAGATCTTCTGGGAGGACTCCCAAGCAGGGACGTAGTCTCTCCAGCGTGTCCTTAGTCTTCCCTGGGGTCTCCTCCCAGTCGGACGTACCCGAACCACCTCAACTGGCTCCTCTCGATGTGGAGGAGCAGCGGCTCTACTCCGAGTCTCTCCTGATAACTGAACTTCTCACTCTGTTTCCAAGGGAGAGTCCAGCTGCCCTGCAGAGGAAACTCATTTCATCCGCCTGACTTCTGCCGTCACTTGGCGCTCTGTAAATAAACTGAATTGAATTGAATCTTTCAGTCACTACCCAGAGTTCATGACCGTAGGTGAGAGTAGGACTGTGTTCTATTGGTGCAGTAAAATCGACTTTTTCCTCTTAAAAGATGAAACAATCCTGTTTTATTTGTGCATCTTACTTTTAGTTCGTGTTCAGTGATCTGTCTTGTCTCTTGTTTAGTTTCTGTTAAAAAAAATGCACATCTATGATGAATTTATCTGTTAAAATTAGGAAACGTGCTTCATTGTGTGAGATTGCAGCAGGTCTGAATAAATGTGCGACACACTTCACCTTATCCGACATGCCTCTCAGTTCTGTGTTGTGAACGTGTAAATGTTATTTTTAGCCAAAGTTCATGACTCGACTCACAGCTATGATGGTCAGTCATTTAGTCTGGTGGTTAGTTTTGCTACAGTTTCGGACCCAGTTAAAATATTTCAACGGTTTTTGTGTGGATCAGGTGGAAATTTGCCAAAAATCCATGGTCACCCGAGGATAAACCTATAACTGTAACTGCCTGTAACTTTTTAAAAACTATTTTTTACAACATCCACATGTTCTTTCATAACATTTTTTACCACTTTTTATTGTGTAAGCTTATTTATGTGTCCAATAATTAAGATATTGAAAATGTTAAATACATGTAAAAATCACTATTTAGCACCAAACGTTTGTGTACCAGAGGTAAAGTTTGCTCAAAGGCATGATTGTGTCTTGATTTATTATTTCTGAAATATTTAGAGACATCTTGTTTTAACATTTGTATTATGTTTACTTTTTGCATTATCTGCTTTGATTGCAGTGATTTGTCTACTTGAACCAAACCCTCACAGTACACCCCTCTTTATTCTTAAAAATACTACGCTAGTGTTTTTATTTTGCGTACCTTGTTCTTCTGTGTATGAGGTTTGTTTTATGCTTGTGTGAGCTCAAGGTTGGTTTGAGATGTGTCTTCGTATGTCTGATGGGGAATTTTTGATAAGATCCTGCATAAATGAAGTTTCTGGTAAATAACTTAAGTTTAGAACGAGCATTATTCAACTCCACGGCAAAACTTGACAATAGCAATTTTCTGTACTCCGTCCTTTAATAATTTCTTATTAAAGGATATTAATTTCATTAATTTTTACTCCCATTGGTGTTCTTGTTAAGCACTTTGATAACAGTTTCTGTCTTAAATGTGCTCTATAAATAAAGTTGACTTATTAATGCCTAAATGTTGGACAGTAATTTTAGAGTAACTTCATTATTTTTATTTGAATTCTAACAGCACAGTACTTCTGTAGGATTATGTGCAAAAATAAATGGTGCTTAGCAATATCTTCTGGCATTTGAGGGTAATTTAAAAGTTTTTATTTGGACAAATCAGGTAGAACGGTAATAAAAAATACTAAATAAATGTACTGTATATGCACATACTAGGAATAAATTTAAATTAAATCTTTGCATTTATTATCAAAAGGTAAATTGTTGTAAAATTAGGCCGTTTTTAAAAAAATGTTTACCTGCATTATTTTTAAATAATCCCTTTTTAAAAGGCTGGTTTTATCAAGTTGCCTTAAATGTCAATCATGTTCTTTAATCCCGCCCCTACGTCCGTTACGTCAGGGGGCGTAGTCCACGCTCGTCTGTTGCATCTAACGCTGATAGGCTGGTTGAGACCACGTGACGCACATCAGCCAATCAACGCGGAGTGCGATGAACACAACCTCAGCCTAAACATGCAGCAGCGAAAGTGAAGATAGGTGACGTTTCTCTGTGGACTGTGCCGTGTTGTCACCAGCTGGTGGGCCAAGACGAAGTAAAAGTGGACGAATCTCGGTGTTTCCGAGCGGATGGTAACACTTCAAGCACGCCGGAGCTGAAAGATGGCACCGGGTGACTGGAAGCGTCGGAGCGTCGCCCTGTGATAGTTATCAGTTTCATAACGGAGCTCATCGATGAGGCAAACGCTGAGATAACGGACTCCTGGTGTCCCGCGCAGGTCGGAGGTCAGTCCGTTTCTCTCTCCAGTAAGTGGCACCTTTTATTTACTCAGCAGAAATGAGCTGCCCTTTAGCTCCTGTTGAGCTAAGCTGAAAATCTTTGTTTTGCCTCATTTTGTTCGCAGTTAAACAAGTTAGAAAGCATGATGGAGTGAGCTTCTGCCACATCAAATGATTTGTCTGCTGCTTGTCTGCTTCGCTCAGGACTTTATCCTGACTTCAAATATTGATTCTTGACTCAAATTTAAATTTGCAAAATGCTGTGTTCTGATTGGCTGACAGGTCTCTATAATGTCTTACATGAAGCTGATCAAGTTTATTTTCAGTGCAGTGTGTAGTTTAATGTTTTATCAAATATTAAATCTACCAGATTATGAAATTAGGGACATCTTATATAGGCAATATTGTTAATATTGTGATGACAATATTGCGATAAATCCACATTTTCTTGTCTTCTGGCATCACTTTAAATAAACCTGAACGGCATCACGGTCTGTTTAAAAAATATTAAAAAGGTGCGTTTATATCAGCTGTAATCTGGGTTCAAACACTCAATTCCTGCCTGGCAGAGCCATCCTCTTAAAAACAATTAGTCCCGAGGAGTTTAAATTATTATAAATAGGAAAATTATGGTTGATTTCTGTTTGTCATATAGTTTACTTTTCATTTGAAAGATAGCCACGGTGCAATTTTGAACATTTGCGCCATCAAAAGCTGCTTTCATTCATTTCAATGATCTTTTATTATCAGCGAAATGTTGAGTTGGTAATAATTTAATGTTCTGAAAATACAAATTCAGTCTTTTAAGGTGAGTAAAGTCTTATTACTTGTCTATTTGATCAAACTTAATTGATTATTACTATTCTAATCACTGCAAAAAATATCCTAAACATTAATAACGTTTGCAAAAGTGTTTTGAAACGCGGTAAATTCTTGTTTTTGTTTTTCGTGACTCTAGTTCATGATCATTTAAAAGTTCCTTTAGAGCTAGTTTAGTTCATAAGCAATCCTTAGAATAACTTGCACCTTTTAAAAGTAATTTATAGACCAGTGTTTTCAGCAAAACTCTAAATGTAAGCTGGTTGTAGCTGCTGCAGCATCATTTTTCACTTTAGCCTTTTGAAAACCTGTCCAGTATTACTCAGCTTCTAGGCCAGGCTTCGTTTGTGAATGATGGCGTTAATTTGTGCTTCAGCAGAAATCAGAGCTCCCAGCATCCGCTGAGCCCAACGCTTCCACCATGAATGTGGGGACGGCGCACAGCGAGGTGAACCCCAACACTCGAGTGATGAACAGCAGGGGGATGTGGCTCTCGTACATCCTGGGAATCGGGCTCCTCCACATCATCCTGCTCAGCATCCCTTTCGTCAGCGTGCCGGTGGTCTGGACCCTCACCAACCTCATCCACAACCTGGTGAGTGGAGCAGAATGCCCAAAGGCCCCAGTTCAGCCACACTTTTGTTTTCATGTTTATTAATGAGTTAAAGAGGCCTCTCGTTGGGTTGAGAGTAAAAGTGGTCCTCACGGGTTCACTGAAACTACCGGTAGCTGAATATTTGCGAATTTTCTTGCCATTTTGAGTCAAGTTTGAGTCTCCAACAGTCCCAGTCCAGTGAGATTCTTCCTGAACGTGATAAAAGTGCGACTTCTGTTGTGACTTGGAGCTATAAAAATCAACTGAACTGAATTGAAAAAGGGTTTGGGCTGGTGTTTAACCTCACAGGAAACATCCGCTTCTTGACTCGTCCGTCAGGTTCTTTAGTAGGTTTTGAGTCGTCGTTGCTTCTACAATCTTTTGTCTTGCATCATGAACTCGGATCGTCTGTCTTGATCTCCACCGTTCACTTTTAAAGAGCTTCTAATCCTGTAAACGCACAGGATCTATTTTTAGGTTAAATCCAGAGTTCCTTATCCTAACTGGACCGTGATCTTTCTGCACACAGTCTGCTCGTTTGTTTTGCAAATACTGATTCAGTGTTCACACTATTGATTTCGTTTTTATATTTATTTATTCGTTCATTTCCAGTTTTTTTTTTTTATATATATATTGCGCTGTTTCAACCGTTCGTATTTCAAATCATTTGGCTCATTCAGGTGTTGTGATTTTTGATTTCTGTAACTTTTTTACTTTTCATAATATTTAACTGTATTTACTAAAAAAAATCCTATAAAAAAATTTGAGATCTCTTCACAATCTTTGGTCTGTTTGAACATATTTCAGACTTCTACTACTGCTAAAGCCAGTTCAGCGCCTGTTAATGCAAAATTTACTTGTTTGTTCAGTTGATGCTAAACCTACTGTCGCTAACGTCACGTCCACCAATGCTATTTTTACTAATGATAATGCTAATCCTGCTAATGCTAATGTAACTATCTTCAAAGTTCATGCTCAATCATCCAGGCACCAAATCCAATAATGCTCCGTCAGGTCATCTAGACAGTTTATTTTTTTGTAGAGACATTTCACCCTCTATCCAGAGGGCTTCATCAGTCCGAGGAGTCTCAAGTAAACCGTTTCACCACTAATGTAACTGTTTACTTTAGTTAACGCCAAAGCTAGTTAGCATTTTTGCTACTTTTAACGTCTTTTCCTACTTTCATTTGGTGTTTTTTCACACTTTGCTTTTAGCAAAGCAAAATTAGCATTAGCACTATAATTAGCAGTTTGCATAGCTCAGTAATTGTGCAGAAATAGCAATTTCTCTAGTTTTATTGTCTTTGACTTGTGGTTTTGGTTACAGTGCATGTACCTCCTGCTGCACACGGTCAAAGGGACGCCCTTTGAGACCCCAGACCAGGGTAAGGCTCGCCTCCTGACCCACTGGGAGCAGATGGACTACGGTGTTCAGTTCACAGCGTCCCGCAAGTTCCTCACCATCACACCTATTGTTCTGTAAGTAGGAGGAAACTCTCTGAAACAACCACTAAATGTTGTAAAGAAGCTGAAGCAAAATCACGAGAGCAGAAAAGATGTAAGACGGACACAAAACTAGATTAAGTCCCTGTGGGTTTTTTTTGTCAGTGCCAGCAGAGGTCACGTGAACTAAATGAGAAGAACCTGGAGCTCAGAATGAAGTTAAACACGATGCATTCGAGTGCCAGTAGATTTTCATCCCTGCTGTGCCGTTCTTGTCCAAGTCTCCAAATTGTTGAAGCAAACTGTCCTGCTCCTTTCTCTCCTCATTACCATCAGAGTTCAGTTTACAGGAGGTGCTTTGGTTCCCAAGGGCTGATGTGCCAGCTCAGCAGGAATACTGTAACGCGAGCAGCTCTGCAGGTGAACGTTGGGTTTCTGCTGCATTTCGACTTTTGTTTTGCAGCCGGCTCCAGCAGGAAGTGGTTATTCTCGTATATGTTGGAGGGACTCATGTGCAGAGGCATTCTCTTTTAGAACGACCCTTAACGTGTCCGTCATGTAAGAGAGCACAACCTCTTATGAACCGGGAGAAATTCATGGCTGTTTGTGTCAAAGTGTTTAAGTCCCATTTTGAAGCCGCGTCGCATGAAAGAAAAAAGTACCTTTTTTTTTTTTTAAACAAATAAATTTTTTTGTTTTTTACTTAATCCCTTCAGGTACATATTAACCAGCTTCTACACCAAATATGACAGAGCCCATTTTGTGGTCAACACGGTGTCTTTGCTCACCGTGCTCATCCCCAAACTGCCCCAGCTGCACGGCGTCAGGATCTTTGGGATTAATAAATACTGACGAGCCAGAGGACGAGAGGAGCAGGAGGTCCTCTGCTCCCGCGGACTGCTGAGAGCGCACCGGGCCTCAGGAGGACTTGTCGTGGTCCTTCAGCACCTAAAAAGGAAGTCCGCTGAGGATACTGCCATGGTACGAACCGAAAAGACTCCAAGGAGAGTGCACGAAGGGAAAGTGTGGCAAAGAGTCACGTTTTTCCCCCCTCAAAGTTTATTTAAAGATAAGTTGATGTCTTAATTTCTTTTAACGGGTGCAGAGGAGAGGGAAATGCAGCTGCAAACGTTTAGTTTGTGCCGTTTCTCAACAGCGGCACCGACGGCAGTAATCCGACTCGTTCTGTGTGTAACGACACACCGCTGTATTTATTCAGCTTCATGCTCGTCTGGAGCTTCTTGAGGTTTGTGGGCTCAGAGGCGAGTGACGGTACTGCGCTGACACGAGGAAGCACATTTTATATTTAACCTGCTCTGCTCGGGGTCAGGACAGGAAAGTCAAGACACTTTATTTTTATCTGACCGTTGCCGTGTTTGGACAGCTCTTGTCCCGGTCGGCAGAACCGCCTGGCCTCTTGCACAGATTGTTTGAGCAAGAGCGCCGCAGCTATTGGAACGACCCAACAGTCCCTCCGTTTCAGTGACAACGTGAGCGTTTCTGTCCTTAAAGTGCACGTGGCGGCTTCACGAACAGAACAATACATCAGGGCTCACTCCATTTACGTCAGAGATGCACTGATTGCTGTTTTCTTGTTCCATCGTTTGTTTTTCTCTTTAAGTCTGAGCTTCTGTTTAGGATCTTGCTCAGCGGTTCACAGGGTATTCCCTTGTTGCCGCAATAAAATCTAAAGAAAGTTCTTTGCTTATATTAACAAGTGAAATCCAACATTTTCATTGTTGAATGAGCCTGATCTGATTCTGTCCCCTCGCTAGCTTAAAATCTACTTTATTGTCTAGAATATCTTTTTAAAATAAGTTCAAAGAGACAGAATAAATTTGTTGTTCCCAAACTTTTAGGTGGACGTTCAAATAATAATTCAAGTTTTTTATTATTTTTTTATTAAAAAAAAAACCTTCACGGCACCAAATCCACGTTTGCTTGTTAGCACGATGCATTTACTTTAGACGTGTCACAATAAACAATAAATCAATTAATCAATGATAAATGAAAATTATCAACCTCATTTTCATTGATCAGTTTTATCATTTCTTCTTGTCTCTCTCTTTTTACTGAAGACACTCGATGACAAAAGACTCGACTCCGGTGCTCTTCATTGACCCCGCCCCTTCTCTTTAAAGTCTGTTTTCACCGTCGCATTTTTGGATAATTTAAAGTCAAGTCAGATTTATTTATAGAGCACATTTAAAACAGAAACTGTTACCAAAGTGCTTAACAAAAATATCACATCATCATAAAGCAGCTAAGCTACGAGCTAAGCTAACAGGCCGACCTCGGTGGAAAAAACCTCCGTCTCGTCAAAGCTTCAAAATTCACAGTTGAAACGTGCCTTTGTGTAAAAAGTTGTTTTTCTCTGAGAAAAGAAGCTGAGAACTTGTTTACTGATTTTTTAAAAAATAAATTAAAAGCTTTGTGTGACAAATGCTATGCTAAAGAGCTCAAACCACACCGAGCGTCTGCCATTTTGAGAACCAAAGAGAGACAGCCCATGTCACGTCAAGGGGTCCTCCCTCCCATTTTTCTTAAAGAGACGTGCTGCTCGCTCCCTCACTATCCATCCTTTGGTTCAAACTGTCTTTTACTGTCATCTGGTGGTCAAAAAAAGGTACTACATGCAAGACAAATTAAACATTTCTTCTTAAATTTGACAAGAATTACTAATTATTGTCACATTTCAAACAATATTATCGTTTATCACAATAATTTCTGAGACAAATAATCGCCCAGCAAAATTTGTTATCGTGACAGGCCTAGTTTACTTAAAAAGTAATAAATAGAAGCGAGAGGAAATATTGTCCTTTTTTGACGAAAGAACCATTGCGCTGGCTCAATCCTGATGTACCACAACCAGAGCAGCACTGGTTCCAGCGTCCCATTGGCTGGCACCAGGAAGATAAGGAAGCCCCGCCCCTCCATGCAACTTAATGGAACGGTTTCCAGACTAAAAACTCTACTTCAGATCATTTCTTAGTGTTGATTCACATCGTCATTACCTTTCTGTATGCTCAAGTATGTTTTTTTTCTTCCTTTAATTTCAATTTGTTGTTTTAAAGAAGGAAAAGTGTCACGCTACACTTTTGCCAGCCTGTTAGCGGAATGGGAGGCTGTGTAGGTGGGACTTTGGTATGCAGGTAAAGCCCCACATGAATATTGGTTTTCTGAATTTTAAAATTCCATACAAAATAAATGTTACAGTAAAAACTGATCGTAGTAGCTGCATTTCAGTTAAATTAAAAGTCAATTTTTGTAACGCTGCCAGATAAGAGCATCTGGGACGTTTGCTTCATCGAGGTTCAAGGCGACTTTATTGTCATTCCCATCACATGCGGTACATGAAGTGGAATGAAATTGTGTTCAGGTTCCAGTTATACCCCAAAATATAAAGCATATTAAATAAAATAAAGAAACAAGGATCTAAGATATACGCTAAACAATAATAATATAATAAGGTGTACTAAACAGCAGCCTGAACATGAGTCTGCTGTGAGCAGATGGGTATGAAGCAGCTTATGGGTAAGAAATCAGCAGCACAGATTTCACCAATTCAAGTGGCATTACAGTGATTCTCCTGGTTAGAGATTCATGAGTTCCTCAGTCTAGTGGTTCTACACTTAATGCTCCTCAACCTCCTATCTGAGGGGAGCGGGGCAAAAAGTGTGTGCGCTGGGTGAGTGTGGTCCTTCATGATGCAGGTGGCCCTCTTCCTGCATCTGGAGGTGTAGATGTCTGTGATGGTGGGGAGGCTGACTCCAACATCTTCTGTGCAGCCTTCACCACTTTCTGCAGAGCTTTTCTTTCTGCAGCTGTGCAGCCTCCATGCCACACGTTGATGCTGGAGCACAGGATGCTCTCCACTGCACACCTGTAGAAGGAGGTGAGGACTGAGCTTCCCAGACCAGCTCGCCTCAGCCGTCTGAGGAAGTAGTTGATACTTTGAAGTAACTAATCTAGACTCCTTAGTGTCCTCAGAAGGTGGCACGATGCAAAACCTTCAGGATCACGGCACAAACGGAACTAGCCAGTTTTCAAAATTTATTTTTAAACTTTGTAATTTGATTGTTTTTCAATATCTGCAAGAATTTTTTTTTATTTTTCCCACAAAGTCGTGTGCGCATCGTTTCATTTGGCTGCAGATTACCAGTTGTGCCACTAGATGTCACTACATGTCACAGTGGGGACTTAAACCTGAAGTCTGGCATGTTTGGGCCTGTTGACCCACAGAACAGTGTTCCTGTCAGCAGGAAAAATAATAATTGCATATTAAACCTACAGTAACTGAATTCATGATTAATTTATTTTTACATAAATGCACAAAATCACCTTTTTTTTTTTTGTTCAAGCAAGGCGTTTTATAAACCCCCTCCCTTAAATTGATGTATTAAATAAGAACATTAGGATTGTTGATGATGAACAAAATGGTACAAAATGACAAAAAAGTCAATACATGTTTTTAAAGTGAAGGTTTGATGGGAAAAGTTGACTTTATTAGTGAGGAAATGTAGATTTTTGGTGCAAATAGACTCGTTATTTTTTATTTCATCCTAATCTGACAGTTGGATTATAAACAGAGTGAACTGAGTTTTAATGGCTGTGACTGGATTTGAATGTAGTTGGATTATAATGAACTGGACTGATATGGCCCTTATCTAACGGGGTTTGAACCAGGATCCTTTACTCTTTAATGACAAAAAGCTCTGATGTGACTTTTGTTGTGAAACGGCACAAAATACATGAACTGAGTTAATTATAAAATGTTTATTGAAACCATCGAGGGTCATGCTGTAGTTTTTAACGACGTATTCTTTTAAAGTCTGAACTGAATGTTGTTTATTTTTAAACGGCACGTTTGTTCTTGAGCGTTTTGTGAACGAGGAGTCAAAATCATTTTCTGTACGAGTTTTTCATCGTTTCCAAATGTAGCGTCGGACTCTTGAGTATCGTGTAAACGCCTTCTCTTCCTGATCTTTGTCCTGAAATGGTTCAGGCTTTTTAAAGAGTTTGACATTTAAAGGATTCATGTTTATTGTTGTAAACTTTAGATGTGGACAGAATTAAAGATCGGATGGAAACGTTCAGTTTAGAAGTTTCACAGTTTTGAGCCTTTTGTACAAAACTGAATAAATCTAATAAAAGTAAACAACCCTTCCTCTTTGTGGTTTGTTTTGTAATATTATTATTATTATTATATGTCCACCAAAAGGCGGCCGTATCACGGCATGGCGTCGTATCACGGCATGGCGCCGCATCACGGCATGGCGTCGTATCACGGCATGGCGTCGCATCACGGCATGGCGTCGTATCACGGCATGGCGTCGTATCACGGCATGGCGCCGCATCACGGCATGGCGCCGCATCACGGCATGGCGCCGCATCACGGCATGGCGTCGCATCACGGCATGGCGTCGCATCACGGCATGGCGTCGCATCACGGCATGGCGCCGCATCACGGCATGGCGCCGCATCACGGCATGGCGCCGCATCACGGCATGGCGTCGCATCACGGCATGGCGTCGCATCACGGCGTGGCGCCGTATCACGGCATGGCGCCGTATCACGGCATGGCGTCGCATCACGGCATGGCGCCGCATCACGGCATGGCGTCGCATCACGGCATGGCGTCGCATCACGGTTTAGTATCGCATCACTGTATAGTTTCGTAGTACTGTGGTATAACTTCTGATCCACTCATAATTTAATGAATCTTGAGACATCAGCACTACATGTCTTTTCACTTCAGCTCCAAGGTCCTGGTCCCAAATTAAGGTCAACGGTTACACAAGCTTGTCTGGGCCTTTACTATAGACGAGGGCGATTCAACTGGAGGTCCGCGAGCCACATCTGGCCTGCGGGTGACATCAGTCCAGCCTGCTAATAAAATCAACCATCCATTATCTTTACCAGCTTCTTCCTTTTCGGGTCGGTGTCCATGTCCAGCCATCACTGTGCGAGAGGCAGGGGACACCTTGGACAGGTCACAGGGACACATGGAGACAACCATTCACTCTCTCTCTCACAATTTAGAGTTACCAATCAGCCTAACATGCATGTTTTTGGTCTGTGGGAGGAAACTGGGGTACTGGAAGAAAACGCATGCACGGAGAGAACATGCAAACTCCACCCAGAAAGGCCCCCGGACCGGGATTTGAACTGGCGACCTTCTAGCTGAAAGGCAGCAGCTCTACCAACTGAACCACTGTCTTGCCCTCAATGAAATCATTAATTTAAAAAAAAATTGTGTGTATGTGTGTATATATATATATATATATTTATTTATTTTTTTTTTTTTTTGCTTTCATGATTCAATGAAACAAAATAAACACATTTAAAAGATAACAGATCATTGTAATTTATAGTTTATTTACATAATGACTTTATGTGCCCCCCTGAGTAGTTCAGCTGAAGAGCTCTGCTGTATAATATTTTGCTGACAGGCGTATAACGGGCCGTACGCTGCACTCTTGTTTTATTGTTTCTAGCTGTAAACATCTTTCACACTTTCAGTTCTGTTGAAGCGTGTGCACGTAATCTGCTCTCTTTCAGGTTTGTAATGTGACACGTGCACGAGCCTCGCTCTGTTGAAACAACACCCGAGTCTTGTTAAACATTAAAGAAGTGAAAGGAACGAGGAGGTAACGGTGGGACTTCCTCTGCGTTTGGATTAACAGATGTGAGGAATAAAGACTGACTGAAACGAGACGAGCATGTCGCTGTTTGATCACAACAAACTAGTAGTGACGTGTGTGCTGCTTGTTTGTGTTCAGGACGACTCTCAGCTACTACCACACCAAATTTTAGCTCCGTGTGAAGAACCATTTCTGTGTCGGCTAAGGATAGTTAGCTGTGGGGGCCATCTTGAATTAGGGTTTGATTGCGTTTCTCAGAGTCTCTGTAAAAGCGGGACAGAAACGGGCGGCGGGCGACATGCATTCCATCAAGGAACTGCAAGTTTGCCGACACGCTAATAAATTATTTAAATGCATTAAAGATACCACTTTACGATGAGGCTCCCCTTATAGATGGCTAATAAATAGTTTATAGATGGGTTATTATTTCCTCTAAACACTTTATAAATCATTAATAACTGCTTATTATGCATTAATTAAAGGTACCTTGTAAGCACATCAAGCATTTGTAAACATATTTCTTTAGCATATAATATTGTACTTTTATCACTGCATTATAAGTACCGTATTTTCCGCCATACACGTCATACCGCCGTATAAGTCGCATCGATTGGCTGCCAAATGGCGGCCACGGGAGGACTTTAACAAGAACTTAACTAGATTAACACTTAAAAACAATAATTTATTTGCTTGAAATTATAATAAAGATGCGTCTCAGTTGAACTTTTCCTTAATAAATGCACTTTGACGGTCAAATCAGCTGCATTTCTCCTGGGCGGTGCAGCGAAATGCAGCTGATTTGACGTTTGCTCCAGGAGTTCCGGAGCGAGACGAAGGTGGCTCGGTATGGCAAGCCAAGTGTCTCATTAATAACCACTTTTACCTATTAATGAGACACTTGGCTTGCCATATTAGTAGAGGTCCCTCTAGTGGCTGAAAATGGTAGTGTTCAGTATTTTCCATGTCAAAATGAATGAAATCGTCAGCTCTCAGGCAAAAATTGGTTATAAATATGAGAGGAAAAAAACCTACGTTGCTTCAGCGTGCAAGTCACATGGTATGCAAATTAGGCAAAAAGGTGCAACTTATACGCCGGAAAATATGGTATCCACAACTAAAATTATATCCTAAAAAATAGTTTTACCAATGCTTATTATACAACAACTCTAGATTAAATATATAGGTGAACAGATTTGGCAAGAAACTGGTCAGTTTAGTCTCAGTCACCTTTAATTAATGCATAATAAACAGTAATTAATGATTTATAAAGTGAGGAATCAATAATGCATCTATAAACCCATCTATAAGGGGAGCCTTATCGTAAAGTGGTGCCGCATTGAATGTGAAATCGTTTTTTTTTTTACATTGAATGCTTTATTTTATTCATTCATTTAAAAGAAACGAAACAAATTTATCAAAAAGAACAAACATTGAATGAAAAGGGTGCAGAGAGGAGAAAAAATCTTATCTTCCTCTTATTTAAAAATAAAATAACTTTAAACAACGTAGGCGTCTTTGAATGTTTTGTAAATCGTCTCGTGACAAAATGCACATAAAATGTTTATTTTTTTTTTTAAAGTCTGATGGAGCTTTCTGAGCTGACGCTCTGTTTGAGCTGGACTGGTGTGAAACAATAATTTAATGAATAATTACCACCATGGGGTTATTAAATGTGTGCTGACGACACAGGACGAGCCGAACCTGTTCGTTGGAGCAGTCGATGTTAAAAAGGCAAACAGGAGAGGGCGGCAGATGTCTGTGCACGTTCTTAAGAAGCACTTTGAGGAGTTTCTTCACTTTCAGCTCGTTGTTCTCTGAGACACATTCAGGCCCATCGGGTAATAAATCAGCACCTGATGCTGTTTCTAGTTGGAAACGTTTTGATCTCACGTTTTAAGATTTTCCTGTAAAAATAAGAACGTGAGCAGCTGATGAAATCTGCTCGTTGTGTCGGCGTGCGTTTACATTAGTTCAGCTCTTAATTGCTTCTGCTTAAAACTGAGACAATTAGATTAAAAAAAAAAAAAAAAGGCGTATCCATTTAAAACCTGAGTTTCTGCGTTGGTCGTACATCTAAACGTCCTTGACGACGGAGAATAAAACGAAGAAGGAAAAATAAATCCAAGATGCTCGGCCTCGCCCCAGAGGTAATTAATTAAAACCCGAGTCGGGGGTTAAAACCTTGAGGTGCAGTTCTCAACTGTAACGAAGTAAAAACTAATTAGGCCCGTCTTTGAAGCTGTTGTGGGTTTTTATTTGTGGCGGCGTTTCTGGACCATTTTCGCTCAGTTTGCGTTACCATGGCGACCGGCACGTTTTTAACTTCTGGATGTCGCAGAGCGACGCTGAGTTTTATTACCGAGCAGGAGTGGCGTGTTAATAATGCAAAACGGGAGCGCCGTATTAATATTGGTGGTTGTGACGTGTGCGAGGCCGCTCTGGGCAGACGAACTTCAGCGCTGAACGTCTTCGGCTCGTTGGTTTGACTTCTAACAGGAGCTACGAGTCTGGATCACTAAATACAGTTACTACACATCCCACTCACTTCCATCATATTTAAGATTGGACGTTTTCGTAGAACAAACAAATGTGATTATTTTTATATTTTTTATTGTTTTTTTTTTTTTTTATTCAAAGTTTAAACAGTTCTGAAAAAGCCTTTGAATTGTATTTGATATCATTTTATATCTTTCGCCCATATTGATCTTTTTTCTCAACACTAACTCGTCTCTGGGCGTCTTGTTCCTGAGTGGTAGGATGGATCGATGGATCAGTAATCAGTAATTAGTGGTGATCAATACCACGGTTTCTTTACCGATACCGAGATAGCTTCTGGCTGATATCGGCGATACGGATACTTTGTGGTAATACGCCAAATGTGTCCGTCAAATCTAAAAAAATATAAAAAAAAACAGTGGATTTCAAATCAAAGCTTCATAAAGAATACAAGACATCAATCTAACCTACAAAGCTCTCAACAACCTAGCTCCATCTTCTATTCGACATCTTATTGTTGAATGAATGTTGAATGAACCCATTGGTGGGTCGAACTGAGCTCACCCGTGGGCCTGATTTGGCCCATGATCCGCCAGTTGAATATCCTGCGCTGATCTCATGGCTCGGATAAACCAAGCTGAACCGTATTCTTCTTGTTTATATAAAAATCTACATGAATCGTTGGTTTGCAGCTGCTTCTCTTCCGTCCACAGGCTCGGGTTTTATCTAGAGAAATTGCATTTCCTGCGAAAATGCAGTGTAAATGTGTATTCCACAATAACTAGCTGAAAAACAGCTGAAATAAGCTAAAAAATATATATTCTGAATGTAGCTGAAATGGATGAACAAGCCTAAATTAACGGACGAAAGTAAAAAGAACACACACATTTGCTGAATTAAGTTTAGATAAGCAGAAATTAGCACAAAAATTAGGAAATTAGCTAAAAAAAAAAAGGCTGAAATTAGCAACAACAACAAAAAAATTACTGAAAAAGCTAAAAGAAGCTTAAATTACCAGAAGGAAGTGGAAAGAGCTGAAATGAGCTTAAAAAAGTGAAATTAGCTGAAAAAGCTAAAATTAGCTGAAAACAGCTAAAAGCTGAAAGAGCAAAAAAGCTGAGAGGATAAAAAGCTGAAATTAGCATAAAGAACTCAATTAGGCTGAAAGTAGCAGAAATTACCAAGTAAAACTTGAATTTATTTGAAAACAGCTTAAATTCTTTCAGCTTTTTCTAGTCGCGGTCGCCACAGCGAGTCGTCGTCCTCCATCTCACTCTGTTCATTCACTTGTTCATTCTCATTCTTCTTTTTAAGCAAGCCTATTCTGCCTCCACATGATTGTATCATTGATTGTAGTTGATTTTATCATTGATCTTAGTTGA
>NC_056514.1:38160915-38161075 GCF_014905685.2 Nematolebias whitei | reverse complement strand
GATCTTAGTTGATTGTATCATTGATTGTAGTTGATTTTATCATTGATTTTAGTTGATTGTATCATTGATTTTAGTTGATTGTGTCATTGATTTTAGTTGATTGTATCATTGACTTTAGTTGATTGTATCATTGATTTTAGTTGATTGTATCATTGATTGT
>NC_056514.1:38152724-38160905 GCF_014905685.2 Nematolebias whitei | reverse complement strand
TTGATTGTATCATTGATTTTAGTTGATTGTATCATTGATTTTAGTTGCACTCTGTAGCACTTTGAGATTTTTGTTAATGAAAAGTGCGTTACAAATTAAATTCATTATTATTATTATTATTATTGTTCATCACTCCAACTACCTCCATGTGGAAAATGTGGAATTAGCTGAAAACACTAAAATTTGCATAAAACAGCTAAATAGTAGCTGAAATAGCAGAAACTAGCTGAAAGGAGCATAATTGTAATTAGCAGAAAGATCCTGAAAGGAGCACAAAACAGCTGAAAGTAGCTGTTTTTTTTCTGAAATAAGCTGAAAGAAGCTGAAGCTGAACAAAAAGTGAAAGGAGCAGTAAAAGGTTGTAAACAGATCTAAAGATTTGAAGGAGGTAAAATGAGCTCATTTCATTTTCTACAAATAAAAAATGGCAGAAAATACCAAAAAAAAATTTAATCAATGTTTCAGGGTGAAGAGCTTCATCAGATAAGAAGGTTGACACGTCGTCTGGTCGCAGACGGGGAGTCAAAACTTGACGACTCTATCACTCGAGTCCGAGCTAAACCAATAAATGATTATTTTCCATTTCTTGATGTACTAAAAACTAAAACTACCGGAGAGTCACAGAAGCTGAAGTCTACCAAGGTGTTTAATGACAATTTGTTCCCAATTAATCTGAATCCATTTAGTTCTGCAGGTGCTTTGATTACTGGTCAGGTTTCCAAATGAACTGTTAAATTTCTTTAATATAAGAAATGATTACCTGTCAGAATGATGGAACATGCTGATCCTATCAGCGGCTTTTTCAATAATGAGGAGGAATCTCATCGGTGGACTGAAGGGATCTGATCACTTTTCCAGTTACCTGAGCTGAATATTGCCCGGATGATTAAAGTTGATAAATTTCACGTCCAGTCCAGATGCTGATAATCTGTAACCGGGGTGGGGACTACGTATTGATGATGGAGCTGAGGTCCTAGCCCCGTAGGAAGGAGGATGAAGAAGAAGAACCGGTTTACTATGGGGTGCCGTTTGTAAAGTTACACAGTCAAAAATTTACAGAATATTGTGGTTTATCTTTCATAAGATTTTTTTTTTTTAAAATCACATTTTCACCATGATATTCATACATTTATAAATGTCATAGTTCCAAACTAAATATTTAATTTACAAGCTAAATATTTAGTTTACAAACTAAATACTTAACTTGCAAGTTAAATATTTAATTAGCAAACTAAATATTTAGTTCCACACTAAATATTTAGTTTACAAACTAAATGCTTGTGTCCAAGCTAAATGTTTAATTTACAAACAAAATATTTAACTTGCAAGTTAAATATTTAGTTAGCGAGCTAAATATTTAGGTGTCAAACATTTAATTCTCAAGCTAAATATTTAGTTTCAAATTAAACATTTCATTTCCAAACTAAATATTCATTGTCCAAGCTAAATATTTAATTTCTAAACTAAACATTTAATTTCTAAGCTAAACATTTAATTCCTAAACTGAATATTTAATTTGCTAACTAAATATTTAGCTCAGACCTTTTTTTCCCCAAGCTAAACATTTAATTTCCAAAATAAATATTTAATTTGCTAACTAAATATTTAGATTGGACCTAAATATTTAACTTGCTAGCTAATATTTAGCTTGCTAGCTAAATATCTTAAATATTTAGCTAAAATACAAATTTCTTGCTGAAAAGAGGAAATGGACTATCAAAATAAAAGCCGAACCTCTATGCCACCTCTTGCCAAACCGCCGTAGAAGAAGAATTGTAGCTAGCCAGACTGGATTGCTTCAGTTTTCTCTTATGTGCCATATCTTATCGGACGTGGCAAACGAGTTGGAACAGCGCGTCCAATGTTCTCTGCTAACGGTCGTTCACACATAAGAGAAAACTGAAGCGATTCAGCCTGGCCAGCTACAACTCTTCTTCTTCTACTTGTGTTTTTTAGCAGTTTGGCAAGTGGTGTATATGTAGAGGTTCGGCTTTTGTTTTGATAGTCCACTTCCGCTTTTCGGCAAGAAATTTTCATATTAGCTAAATATTTAGGTTTGAGCTAAATAGTTAGCAAAATAAATATTTAGTTTAGGAATTAAATTTTTATCTTGGAAATTAAATGTTTAGTTTGGAAATCGAATATTTAGCTTGGACAATAAATATTTAGTTTGGATATTAAATATTTAGTTTTTTTAATAAATATTTAGCTTGCAAATTAAATATTTAATTTACACCTAAATATTTAGTTCACTAACTAAATAGTTAACTTGCAAGTTAACTATTTAGTTTGTAAATTAAACCTTTACCTTGGACATAAACATTTACTTTGTAAACTAAGTATTTAGTGTGGAGCTAAATATTTAGCTTCCTAACTAATCATTTAGTTTGTAAACTAAATATTTAGCTTGTAAATTAAATATTTAGTTTGGAACTATGACAATTTTTTTCTCATGAAAGGCTAAATAAACCAAAATAGTGCTGTTTGTTTTTGACTGTGTAACTTTACAAACGGCACCCCATAGTTTAAAGCAGGACAAGGCTGGAGTGGGAAACACAGGTTGTTAGCAAAACATCAAGCATGGAGGACGGCCAGTAAACAACATAAATCGCCCAGACTGAGCCGTGCTTTGGACGAGGAGGCTGTCTGTCCATTGAGGACGTCTCATCGGAAGTGGAAGTGATGCTCTTTAGTCTTTCAGGGGTGTCCTTCTGTTCAGACGAAGGAAATGAGACCGATAAGAGAAGTTTGATTATTTTGTCTTCTGGACAGTCGGTTCCTAAAATGGTTTCAACGTTGCTGGAGATGACATTTTCCTCTGGCTGATGTGGAAAGTGAATTAATTTCAGGCGAAACACAAATATTTTTCAGAGAGAAGTCTGCGTGTGCGTGCAGAATAATGCGGTGCCAATTGAAATTCCACACCAGCCGTCACTCAGCACAATTACCACAGTCTGCTCCGAGCCGTTCGCACATTTCCTCAGAGATGAGGCGTTTATTTGGAAACGCAAACACGCTGAACGGAGCAGACACGCTCGATGGGAACGCTGTCCTCGCAGACCAACAACCGCAAAATTAAATGATCGGAACTCTGTTTAGATTGCAAATTGGTTTCTATTTCTGCATTTAGCACAAACCTTTGTTTTCTGTTCGGAGTCCCGTGTGACACACCTGTCAGAATCTGTGTTACCGTATTTTCTGGAGTACAAGTCCCATCAGTCCAAAAAAGCATCATGAAGAGAAACAAACATTTATCAGTCACTTCGGCGTATAAGTTACATTTATTATGCGTCACAGCTGATCCTTCACGTTTATTTAATGGTCAAAACAGCCTGGGTGGATCCATCCATCCAAAAAAACTGTGACTTATACGCCGAAAAAGACGGTATTTGTTTGTTTTTATCATGTTGCAATAGTTCTTTGTGCATTTACTGTTCCCATATTTTCCGCCGTACACGTCTCACTGCCCTATAAGTTGCATCAGTCCAAATATGTCTAAAAAAGTGGAAAAAAACATAAATGTGTTGCTTCGCCGTATATGTCACGTATATTATGTGTCACCGCTGACGCGTTGCGTTTATTACGCATCACCGCTGACAACCCGGAAATGTGGGCCGGTGTTGTGCCAACAATCAATGGGCTGCCAAATGGCAGCCGTGGGAGCATGCACGGGAGGAATTTAACAAGATTAACAGTTAAAAACAATTATTTGTTTGCTTGAAATTATAGTAAAGGTGTGTCTCAGTTGAACTTTTGCTTAATAAATGCACTTTAATGGTCAAATTAGCTGCATTTTGCCGGGGGCGGTGCAGCTGGTTGAACTTGCTCCAAGCAGCGAGCAGAACGAAGGTGGGGGGGTACTGTGGCAAGCCGATTGTGTCATTAATAGCTGGTGAAGATTCTCAGTCATCCAGGACAAGGTAAATTCAAAAACGTTCAAGACAAAAACAATAAAGTATAATAAATAAAGTCCAGTTGTTTTTGTCTTGAACTTTTTTGAATTTGTCATTATAGCCACTTTTACCTATTACATGATACAACGGCATGCCTTACCGCTACTACTACTCTGCTGCCATCTAGTGGCTAAAAAGGATACTGTTAATTTTTTTTCCAGTCAGAATGAATGAAAACGTCATATCAGCCAAACATTGGTTTATAAATTTGGGGAAAATCCATAAATACGTTGCTTCAGCCTATAAGTCGCAGGACATGTACTGCAAGTTATGCAAAAAAACTGCGACTTATGAGCCGAAAAATACGGTAGATTGTTTCTGTGGTTTGTGATTCTTGTGTTTAGTCTTTGTGTGCTGTGTCAGTTTCTGTTCCTCAGCTCCTGCCCCGCCCACTCTCACCTGTTCCCTGTTGACATTTTGCCCCAGTGTTCTGTCCATGTAGTCCCTTAGCTTCACGTCACGCACCAGTAGAGCATTGTGTTGGCTTCACGTCATGTCTGGCTCACCTCATGGTTCCTCTGCTGCCTTATCTTTATTTTTGTTTTTTTAAAAAGTTAATTTTATACACGCCTCTTTTGTTAGTCTACCTCCTGGGTCCAAATTCTTCCAAACCGTGACATAAACAGACATTTGGTTAAAAGGTAGAGCGGTCTTTGTTGAATCCGTCCAAATATCTCTCTATTGGTTCACTATGAAATAGATCTTAACATGAATAGTTGGTATGGTTACACAGTTGTTAGTCGGTGGTTTAATTGTTTACGGAAACTGTATAATTAGCGTTCCTCTAAATGTTGATGCCGAATGCATTCTGTTGTATTGCAACTGCAGCATCTTGTAAATTGTCATCCTTCCTGCTCTTTCAGCACAACATCCTTTTTAGTCATTCTTTACACGTTTTGTTTGTCGTCTCCTCCATCACGCTGTCCAACACCTGAACCGTTATTCTGTCTTTAACGTGCGACTGCAGCCGCCGTCGTTCATGTTAAAGCCACTAACGGAGCCTGATGGCTCTGATCATTCTGCTCTGTTCCTGCTCCGAGAGGCTGACGGCGCCGAGCCGAAGCTTCGTGCCAACGTGTTGTTACAGTAACCGTGAGTTCGGCTGTTTGTAAGTCTGAGTGGGAGACTTCAGAGGTCAGGCAGGATGATCCAGGCTGCATCGACGCTTCAGGCAAACTAAATAAATAAATCATGTTAGCATCCTGCGCAGCGTTAAGAAAGGCTCTTCATAAAGTATCCCCGGTCGTGACCTTGAGGTTGTGTCCATGCTGAGAGCGAACAGCTTCCTGACGGAGGAACAAGCCGAGGTTTTTAACGAGATCACCGTACAATAGAAACACCAGAATGGGAAACGTTTCTGGAACTAAAATAAAGTTAAATAAATTACATTTACTCTGAAAAAGCAGCTTAAACGATTGATGGATGTGATTTATTGCACAATGAAATGATAAATGAAGAGCTGAAGCTAAAATTAAACGGTAGATACAAGCTGAGGTCAACAAAACTGTAACTATAAGGTACGTGTGGCAAAGCTGTAGCTGAAAGCTAAAATAACAGCTAGAGCTAATAGCTCAAATTAGCAAAACTGCAACTGATAGGTAAAAATAGTAAAACAGTAGGTTTAAGCAAAAATGTGCAAAACCTTAGCTAAAGGCTAAATGTATCAAAACAATAGCACAAACCTAAAATGAGAATAATTGTAGCTAAAATGTAAAATTAGCAAAACAGCAGCTAAAAGCTTATGCCAGAAAAGCCGTAGCTAAAAACTAAAATAAACACAGCCATAGCTTAGCTAATAGCTCAATTAATAACAGAACTGTAATTAAAAAGGTAAAATTAGCTACATTATAGCTAAAAGCTAATTGGAGGGAATTGGTAATTTAGTGCAAAACCGTAGCTAAGAGCTTACCAGAAAAACAGTAGCTAACAGCTCAAATTAGCACAGCCATAGCTATTAGCTCAAATTAGCAAAACTGCAACTGATAGGTAAAAATAGTAAAACAGTAGGTTTAAGCAAAAATTAGCAAAAAAATTGCTAAAGGCTAAATTTAGCAAAACAATAGTACAAACATAAAATGAGAATAATTGTATCTAAAAGCTAAAATTACCAAAACAGCAGCTTAAAGCTTATACTAGAAAAGCTGTAGCTAAAAGCTAAAATTAGCACAGCCATAGCTTAGCTAACAGCTCAATTGATAACAGAACTGTAATTAAAAAGTAAAATTAGCTAAATCATAGCTAAAAGCTAATTGGAGGAAATTGGTAGTTTAATGGCAAAATTATCAATATAACTAAAAGCTAAAATGAGCAAAACAGTAGCTAAAAGCTTACCAGAAATACTGTAGCTATTAGCACAATTAGCAAATTAGCACAGCCATAGCCTAGCTAACAGTTCAAACAAGCAGCATTGTAACTAAAGTAAAAATAGAAAAATATATCTAAAAGCTATTTGCAGAAGATTGGTAGTTTAATGCCAAAATTATGAATATCATAACTAAAAGCTAAAATTAGCAAAACATTAGCTTAAAGCTTATACCAGAAAATTGTAGCTAATAGCTCAAATGAACACAGCTGTAGCTAATAGCTGAACCTAGCAGAACTGTAACTAAAAAAGTAAAAGTAGCTAAATTATAGCTAAAAGCTAATTGGGAGGTGAGTGTCGAGTGTTTCACAAACCGTTGATCTACTGGGATTTTCACGTACAGCCATCGTGAGTGTACAGAGGTCGGTCCGAAAGAGATAAATCATCTAGTTGTGTGGATGAAAGTGCCTTGTTGGTGTCAGAGGAGAGTGGGCAGACAGGTAGAAGATGATAAACTGTTATATTCTATATCTGAAGCAGGGAGATGAGCGTTCGTCATCCATTTCAGCAGGTTTATTTTACCCACATGTAAGGTTCAAAGATCACCAGCCCTGGGCCATTACCACTTCTCCATGCGGTCACAAAACAATGGCCCCGGATGCAAACTGAAAACTCGTGATCTTCAGAGCTTGGCCAAACCTCCCAGGAGTCACCACCGTCCACAAATGGGGAAGACCCATCCTATCATGTGACCCAGCTCTCAACCAATTAAATTTTGCGTTCTATAACGAGTGGGTGTGTGAACGTTGGGATTTGTAGGCGTATAACGAAAACTACTTTTACGCCTGGACTCCAGTGGCCTCCAGAGTTACCAGATCTCAGTCCGATCCATCACCTTCGGGATGTGGTGGAATGGCCCTTATCCTTACTTTTGTTGGTTTTGCCCAAGGAGTGCTTCTATCCAGGTGTTAAAATTCAGCTGCAGCGCTCGTTGGATGAGCTGAAGATGTTAAACATGTTCAAAACTGAAACAACAGAACTGCATGAGGGTCACGTATGAAAATAGATAACCATCATGAAAATCACGACTCTTTCTAGAAACTCCTTATCAAATGTCAGCCCAGTGAGACCTTTGAACTGGTCTTCGTGGCTGATGTTGCACAGATAGAATTCTCTTTTTCTCTTTGGACCAGTGAGAATGGGGTTTCTCATGAGGTTTGCTTAATAATAAAACATCCAAATCATGGTGTCCTGTTGAGAAATATTTGTCTGCACGTCTTCCGGGAGATGTAATTGATATTTGTTGCTATTAAATATTGAAGCCCAGCTTGTTTCCAGAAACTCCCTCCATCATCTGTTTGACCTTTTTAGATGCTGATGATCAGAATGAGCGGTCAGACTTGGATGATGCTCTAAATACAGCAGGAACACTAAGTGAGTCTCTCAGAACGCAGCACCCTCTTTGTGGAAAAGCTGCGGTTCGAAAACTTTGAGGGATTTTTCAAACAGTTGTTCACAAGAAACGGATGCAAATTTAAAAAGGTCCCAAATAAATAAGATTACAGATCTAGACTAGAGAAGTGCATTTCCTGTTAAAATGAAGCGTGATGCTGAGTGCTAAATGGCTGCTAAAATATGCTGAAGAATTTAAAACGGACTTGAAGAACCAGAACAATAATTGAATGATAAAATGAGGCAAACATAAAAGAAACAAAAACTCTCTAAAAGGCCAAAGTAGCAAAAAGCTAACAATGTCACAAAAGAGTAACTAAAACTAGCAAAATGCTAACTAAAAGCCAAATACGAAAAAGTAAACTAAAAGCTAACATAGCAAAAGGATAAGTAAAAGCTAAATGTTGAAAAAATGCGCTAAAGGTACCAAATGGATAGAAGCTAAAAACAACAAAAGCCTAGGTAAATGTAGCA
>NC_056514.1:38125369-38152714 GCF_014905685.2 Nematolebias whitei | reverse complement strand
AATACAAAAAGGTTAGCTCAAAGCTAACATAGCAAAAGGATAAGTGTAAGCTAAATGGTGAAAAAAATGAGCTAAAGTTAACAAATGGATAGAAGCTAAAAAAAGCAAAAAGCTGTCACAAAATAGTATCTAAAACTAGCAAAACACTAAAAGCCAAATACCAAAAAAGTTAACTAAAAGCGAACATAGCAAAAGGATAGCCTAAGTGTAAGCTAACTGTTTAAAAAATTAGCTAAAAGATAGAAGCTAAAAACAACAAGACTAGCTAAATGTACAAAAAAGCTAGCTAAAAAAACAAAAACCTGATTAAAAGTATCAAAAGGCTAGCCAAAAGCAAGCCTAGCTAAAAAAAAATAATAATAAAGGCTGTCTAAAAGGCCAAAATAGCAAAAAGCTAGCTAAATGGCACAAATGGTAACTAAAACTAGCAAAACTCTAACTAAAAGCTAAATACAAAACAGGTCAACTAAAAGCGAACATAGCAAAAGGATAGTCTAAGTGTAAGCTAAATGTTGAAAAAATTAGCTAAATGGATAGAAGCTAAAAGTATCAAAAGGCTAGCCAAAAGCTAAAAATATCAGAAGATAAACACTAAGCCACAAAGCTAAATCTTGCCAGTTTTAGATTCTTCTGAGCAAATTTCAAAAAGAACAATATTTTGAGTGAATTATAAAGATCTCAGTATATTTCTGTGGAGAAAACATTTGTAAATGAACGTTTGAAAAAGTATAAAAGTTACAAAAAAACAGTCTTAACGGTTAAAATGGCACAAAGTCTGCAGACACAGATTACAGGAAACACTCGTACGAACGCTGGTTTTCCATAAACATCCGTTTATCACACGTGACGCGTTTTATTTTAAGCCCTAACTTTAATCTCTCCTCAGTGAGCGACTCAAAACGATCGCAGGGAAACGAGGGGTTCTGTCACCGGGCCCTCTGATCTGTTTCATGCAGGTTGCCAACATTTGACCTGGGTTGACAATAATGTGGATGGATATTTAATATTTAATCAGCTCTGAAGGGTAATGTGGCCATCGGCTCCGGTACTTTTCTCGCGCAGCTGCTGATTGAGCAGGATGCACTCGACCACTTATCTGCTCAGTTACCACCAAACGGCTCAGAAGACGAGAGGCCGCACTCCGACCGTCGGGTACACCTTTAGCTCCTCGAATGCTGCAGACTTTTAGCTTTTCTTCTCACATCCTCGATGTTTGACGACATGAAAAACAACAAACCCCACAGAGTCCACTCTCCCTGATGACTCCATCAGATGTTCGTTGCAGATGTTCGGCTAATTAACCACGCCAGATTTACGTTACCGGGTCATTACCGGGCTTCTGCAGAACCTCATAACACGCTGAGTCAAGACTTTGAATCAGAGAAACATTTAAAATGTATAGAAACAGTAAAGTGATAGTTCAGATTGTTTGAAGTGGAATTGTGTGGGAAGGTTCTTAGCAAACAATATCTTACCTGTTGTAGATAGCACTTTGAAGGCCCCACCGTTGAAGAAAAAGTTTATTTTTGACCAGTTTAACGAGCTCACAGCTTGTTTGAGCTATACCTAAACAAAATATTCCAAAGCAGTATGGGGTGCCATTTGTAAAGTTACACGGTCAAAAATTAACAGCAATATTTTGGTTTATTTAGCCTTTAATGAGAAAAAAAAGTTTTTATTCATACTCAAATTTATGAATGCCATAGTTCCAAACTAAATATTTAATTTACAAGCTAAATATTTAGTTTACAAAGTAAATAATTAACTTGCAAGTTAAATATTTTGTTAACAAGCTAAATGTTTAGTTCCACACTAAATATTTAGTTTACAAACTAAATTTTTATTGTTAAGCTAAATGTTTAATTTACAAACTAAATATTTAAATTGTAAGTTAAATATTTAATAAGCAAATTAAACATTTATTTTGGAAATTAACTGTTTAGTTTAGAAAATAAATAATTAGGTCCGAGCTCAATATTTAGTTAGCAAATTAAATATTTATTTTGGAAATTAAATGTTTAACTTGGAAAGTAAATATTTAGGTTTGAGCTAAATATTTAGTTAGTAAATTAAATATTTAGTTTAAGAATTAAATGTTTAGCTTAGAAATTAAATGTTTAGTTTGGAAAATAAATATTTAGCTTGTACAATAAATATTTAGTTTGGAAATTAAATGTTTAGTTTTGAAAAAAGTTTTTAAATTAAACATTTAATTTTCACCTAAATATTTTGTTCACAAACTAAATATTTAACGTGCAAGTTAAATATTTAGTTTTTAAATTAAACATTTATCTTGGACATAAACATTTAGTTTGAAACCTAAATATTTAGTGTGGAGCTAAATATTTAGCTTGCTAACTAACAATTTAACTTGCAAGTTAAGTATTTAGTTTGTAAACTAAATATTTAGCTTTTAAATTAATTTTTTAGTTTGGAACTTTGATATTTATAAATTTGAACGACATTGTGAAAATATGACTTGGGAAAAAAACAACTTTTTTCTTATGAACGCCTAAATAAACCAAAATGCTGCTGTTAATTTTGGACTGTAACTTTACCAACAGCCCCCCATACAACAGTTCCTGGGAGCTCTGTTGTTTTCTGCTAGTGCATGTAGCAGCAGGTGTAGCACTTCCTGTGCAGCTTGGGGCACTTCCTGCAGGATTATCATACTATTTATACCAGTATAATTGTGTAATGTGAAATAGTTGGCTATGGAAAAGTTAAAAAATTGCTTTTGCATGATCCACTTTGAAATTTTAGAGATTAGAGCTGATTTAAAATGGTAGAAATCCACTTTGGTCTTGTTAATTCCGTCACAATTAAGTTTTATTTCTCTAAATTTAGGTAATTTTAAAAAAAGCTTTCTGTCTTTGCAAATTTTCAATCCAGTTTTCGTCAAACAAACATTTTGTCTTTTTCCAAACATTAAACTTATCTTTAAAAGTATTTCTCCCAATCAAGATTGATTTTGAATGAAAGCTGTCAAAAATCAAATCATTTTTTTCCATTAGGACGGTTCAATCCTCTCGTTGCCTCGGACCTTTTCACGACTCCTTCCCTATATAATAATATAGAAGAGTTTATGAAACCTGAAATGCCAGTAAAACCAATAAAGGGCAGTTGGAAATAGCAGCACGGGTTTTGCTTCTATAAAAGAAGATGCAATATTGAAGTTAGAGGGCTGAGAATACCAGCAGGTTTAATAAACTGGCTCATGTTTTTCATCTGAACTAATATCGCTGAAGCTTCGGATGTAAACGGTGGTTTTTAGAGCAGCTTGTAGGTTCTGCAGCGACAGAAATCTACTAAATAAAAAGCAGTTTTTTTCTGTTTTAATGAGTGTAACTGTGGCTTTAATTAGCCCTGAGGGCATAAAGATACTCCATGAGACGTCAGGAAGTAAAAAGTTAAATCTGCACAATACTTTTCTTTCATCAATGATTAATGTGGCCTTAAATTATACATTTGTACGAAATATTTGTGTGTTTGCCAACTACCACGTGACTTTGTTTACCTCCATGATAGAACTGTTTGGAGCATTCCAGCAGTTTTGATGTATTTGTACACGTTCATGCTCAGATTTGTTGAGTAAAGTATCCAGAATAAAATGATTTGTAAACATAAGAGTGTGGGGTCCATTGACGTCAGAAGCATTTTTGATGTGTGTGTGTGTGGAAGGGGGGGAGGGGGGTGGCACTTGTGGGGGGTCTGGGCGTCCTCCCCCAGAAAATTTTGAATAAAGTAGATGCCATTTCCTGTATTCTGCTGTATTTTAATGGGTTAACGTCTACATTTACGAAGTAAAAACTTGATTCAATAACTACAGTAGTCCTTCATTTATCGCGGGGGTTCCATTCCCAGCCCCCCCACGATGAATGAAAAACCGCAAAGTAGGAATAGTAGTACAAGTTGTAGTAATAGTAGTTTATTTTAGTATATAAACCCTTCCCACACTCTTGCAATATTCTAAAGAATGTTTCTAAACTCTAAATGCTCTGAGAGAGCCTGTCATGATCTCTGCTCTCTGCCACCTGCAGCTCTTGGCCACGCCCACTTCTCCGCTGCAGTCGCTGGCAGGTGGCAGAGAGCGGTGATCATGACAGGCTGCTGGAGGGAGCTTCTCCCTGCACCTGTGGGCTGCACACATGGTGCAGCAGGTGCTAAATCATTTAAAATAATTGATTTTAATAAACAATCCGTGCCGCTCGTGCGCGGCTCATCCATCAATCAGCCAGTTTTGTGTCGTGTCCAATCTTACTTTGAAAAAAACGTGAAAAAGCGAGTCTGCGAAAGTTGAACCGTGAAGTAGCGAGGGACTACTGTATTTACCGACAGCTCTCCTTGTGTGAGTAGAGCACGCTCCGCTCCTCCACCCGTCCTAACGGTAGTTACTACTCACAGAGTAGCAGGTTGTTGTTATCTACCTGGATGATTGAGCTTACAAACCTTTATTCTGAACCACTTTGGCCTTGGTTGTCCTCAGGCTGTCTCTGTGAGTAGCAAGTTGGTCATCTGGTCTAAAACATTGGATTGTTGTACACGATGACTGACTGTTTTGGACGGATGGGCCCTGTTTGCACGTGAGCAGGACAGAACAGGAGCTTGGCTTGAAGGCTACCTGTGGGACAGATCTGGTTGGCTGGCCACAGACTGATGAAGTCCTCTGGATGGTGGAAGAAATGTTTCTCACTTAAAGAAACTGGTCCAGATGAAATGATTTAACCTGTTTTGTTGTTATCTACCTGGATGATTGAGCTTACAGTCCTTTTTTCCAACATGTACTGTTTACCAGAAGAAATCCATTTTGCTGACGTTGCTCTGACTCTGTGGTAAAACCGAAGTGATTGATACTGGAAGGAACCATCTGTTGTACAATAACACGTGAGCTTGTTCTTCCTGACATGCTGTTTTTAACCAGAATAAAAAAGTCTGCATGCAGTCAGGTCTGTTGTTTGCACGGCAAGCTTCAGATGCGTTCACTGGACTGCAGCGAGCTGGAGCAGTCATGCAGAAACAGCCGCGGGGTTCTTTTTGACTTTATTTAATCTGATTCCAGCTGTTGATTTAAAACACCCGTCTGTTTTTTATTATTATATCCAGATGTGGACTGAAATGTTACCACCTCAGATGACATTTCTTCCTCTTCTTTTCAATTTACGCCTCCATTACCTGCTCTCCGTGAACACATTACATATTCTTTTTAACTCTGAGATCTTCTGAAACCCCCTGAGAATATCTGCAAGCACTTCTTTTACTTATTTTGTACCGTAGGAGTATGAATAGGGGGTTATTAATTCATGCACTGGAAATATACAAAAGGATGCTGTTTTTCTACAGAAGCACCTTTTTGTGGTTTCTATGTATTTACACAATAATGCTACTAATTTACGCCTGCAGAGTGTAAGACTGCAAACTTATTAATGCACAAAAACACAAAGACCCGTAAGTATCAGAACGAAAAAAGAAAATTAATCTAACATCCTGCAGGGCTGACTGCCTCATGCAAGCGTCGCCATTCTCTTTCTGTCGTTTGGAGAATTTGTAGCGAACGTAACGTCCATTTTTTAAACAAGTTATCTCTTCTGTGCACAGCGTTTGTCTCTTTGCACAATTTTTTACTTATTTGTTTCTTTAAATGCCTTCAAATATGTTTTAAATAACGTATTTTTCGGCCCATAATCGCTGTTTTAATTTACATACCCTGCGACTTATACACCGAAGCAACATACTGTATTTATATTTTTTCCCATATTTATAAACCAATTTTTGTCTTAGATGAGACCATTTTCATTCATTCTGACTGAAAATCTTGAACACTACCATTTTCAGGTAAACGTGGCTATTAATGACACAATCGGCTTGCCATAGCCTGCCGCCTTCGTCCAGCTCGCCTGGAGCAACCGTCAAATCAGCTTGATTTTGCTGCACCGCCCCGGTGAAATGAAGCTGATTTGACCATTGAAGTGCATTTATTAAGGAAAAGTTAAACTGAGACACACCTTTACTATAAAGTCAATCAAACAAATAATTGTTTTTAAGTGGTTATCTTGTTAAAACTCAAAGAAATGCACAGAGAGTCGCCCTCTGTGCATTCCTGCAGCTGATTTGACCATCAAAGTGCATTTATTAAGGAAAAGTTAGACCGAGACACACCTTTACTAAAATTTCGGACAAACAAATATTTGTTTTTAAGCGTTAATCTTGTTAAACTCTTGTTAAAGCCCTCCCGTGCACGCGGCTGCCATTTGGCAGCCAATCGATTATTGGCACAACACCAGCCCACATTTCCGGGTTGTCAGCGGTGATGCGCAACAAACACGACGCGTCAGCGGTGACGCATAATAGAAGCAACGTATTTATGGATTTTCCCACTTTATTAGATATATTTGGACTGATGGGACTTATCGGGCGGTGCGACGTGTACGGCAGAAAATATGGTAGATAATGCAGTTCCTGCCTCGGCCGTTCTTCTGCAGCAGAAAAACGAGAATTTCTGACCAATCACACAAGAGTGAAGTATATTTTTTATCAGAATGATGTATTAGCTTACTGAAATGTGTGGTTATATGTATTTATGTTTTTATAGCATCTTATTCATGTTAAAACAAGGCGGACCTTTTGTTTTCAGTCTCTGTTTCCGATAGGAAGAAAGTCTTGGCTACACGCCTGCACTAGCAACAGACAAACTCTAGTGTTTTGATACTTTAAGGATGAATTTCACTGGCTGAGCTGGTCACATGATTTAGTGTAGTAACTTTCCATGAGCTGTGATGGTGGGACCTCTGTGGAGGTGTGGCCGAGCTCTGAAGAAAATGTGTGTTTTAGTTGAACCACATGGAGAGGCGGTAGTGGCCCAGGGCTGGTGTTTTTGAACGTTACATGTATAATTTAAAAATAAACCTTCTGCATTGGATAACGATCGCCTCTCCGGGGCCTGCTTCAAACATGTGAACACACTTTACAAGAGTTCTCGAACACGTTTCAAGAAAAAAGTTCTGCCCGAGATGACTTGTCAAGGACAAGCTGCAAGAACTCCCAAACCAGCGATGTGAGGAAAATGTCATTCTTTTCTGGCAGCCTTACGAGAGAGAGCAGTTTTTCTCCCTTCTTGTGAAGTAAAGCATCCTGAAGGCTGAGCCATACCGAGTCACCGCCGTCTCGCTCCAGAACTCCTGGAGCAAACGTCCAATCAGGATTATTGAGCATGCATCAGGATGTCCAATCAGCTGCATTTCGCCGCGCTGCCCAGGAGAAATGCAGCTGATTTGACCGTTAAAGTGCATTTATTAAGGAAAAGTTCAACCGAGACACAACTTTACTGTAATTTCAAGCAAACAAATAGTTGTTTTTAGGTGGTTTTCTTGTTCAGTTCTTGTTAAAGTGCTCCTGTGCAATCGATTTTTGGCACACCACCTGCCCACATTTCCGGGTGGTCAGCGGTGACTTGTGCGGCAAAGCGACTTATTTATGCTTTTTTCCACTTTATTAGACATTTCTGGACTGATGCCACTTATAGGGCGGTGCGACGTGTACAGCGGAAAGTACGGTGACTTCTTTTTCATTCGTGGGTGATGCAGTCTGCTGTGATTTATGAGAATATTTTCCTGTCACTGCTTCCTTACAACACATGGCTTCTTTTGTCTTTACATGTTTGGGGCTGTAGATAATACTTAGTGTGCTTTAGATTTAAAGATTGTTTTTAATTTTATTAAAGCTGCTGTTATTAGAAGCAGTGCTGATGAACAACAAAAGCCCAAACAGGGATAGTCCATGTCCCACATGGTCCTTTAATCTGTTTTTCAGATGAAAGTCTTAACCTTAGCATCTTCTGAGATAACTTTACGAAACCGATCGTTCTTTCCTGGATGTGTCTGCTCACGTTGTGCAGATAATTACAGGTATCTTCTAAACACACATGTCACGCTGAGGTTTGATAATAAGGTTCGCCTCCATGAAGGTACGAGACACTTGAGTTTCAAAAGCTTTCCTTCAGAGCCGGTCGTATCCATTTGGATTTGGCTCCACGGGGATTTAGTCTCCCTCGTTTCCTCCCTGCCACCAAAGCACCAGAGGGAGTGAGTTTTTACCGTAGCTGAGCCACAGCTGTAATGAGATTTTAGGAACATCAAAGTCCGTCTCCTTTGAGGAGCCAGAGAAGGAGTAAAAAACTAGACGTGAAATGCAAACGTCCCACTGCGCTGATGAAGATGAGTCAGCTTCCTCAGGAGGTGGACGCAAACAGAGAAGAGGACGGCTTCCAAAATGAGTTCATGGATTTTATTTATTTTTAATGAGATGTTTGTCTGTAAATCCAGAAATATGACACGTAGGGAAAAAAAACTGAGAGCAGAAGAGAGTGGTGTCTCTAAAAGAAGAAATCAATGAATTGATACGTTTTTACTGTTGATTAATTATTATTATTATTATGAGCTGTTTTATGTTGTCTTTTTTTCAGCCTTATTTGTTAAAATTACTTGTTTTGTCACCACAGAGCTGAAATGTGCATAAAGTCGATGTTTTCTCTGAATTCTCCAGATTTTTTTTAATGTATTTTCACGTCTGCTCGACTATGTAGGCGTTTGTCCCCCATCGCATAGAAAAGAGGATAGTTGAAAATGCAATCTGTCCGGACATCTTGAGCGCTAAACAACTGGAAAAATAAATTAGGTACCACTTTTATTTTGGTGTGTGGCCGCATCACATTTTTTGCCCCATTGAAATGAAATAAAATAAATTTTTTACTTAAATTTACACAAATATGAAATATGTTTCAACTGTTTACAGATGCCATGAAGTTATTTAAGCAACAACACTTACAGTAAGAAAGGTCACTATTAAAATTGGGACGCCTCATTAACATCAAGATGGCCACTGCCGTATATAAACATGTAAACCAGCCACAACATCATTTAAGAAAATTATGCTTCCTAGTTTTTATATTGCTTAAAGGTGTAGTTTCCTCTGGTGATGGACCGACTAACGGATGAAGTCAGGCAAGAATCCCCGTGGACGATGATGTTTGCAGATGACATTGTGATCTGTGGTGAGAACAGGGAACAGGTGGAAGAGAACTTGGAGAGGTGGAGGTATGCACTTGAAAGAAGAGGAATGAAAGTCAGCCGTAGTAAGACAGAGTACATGTCTGTAAATGAGAGGGAGGAGGTGGAACAGTGAGGCTACAAGGAGCAGAGGTCACAAAGGTGCAGGACTTCAAGTACTTGGGTTCCACTGTCCAGGAACATGGGGAGTGTGGTGAAGAGGTGAAAAAGAGAGTCCAGGCAGGATGGAGTGGATAGAGAAAGGTTTCAGGAGTGATTTGTGACAAAAGAGTGTCAGCAAAGGTCAAAGGAAAAGTTTACAAGACAGTGGTGAGACCAGCTATATTGTATGATCTGGAGACAGAGACATGGACAAAAAGACAGGAGAAAGAACTGGAAGTGGCAGAAATGAAGATGCTGAGGTTCTCGTTAGGAGAGACGAGGATGGATAAGATCAGGAATGAGATCATCAGAGGTACAGCACAGGTTGAACAACTGGGAGATAAAGTTAGAGAGGCCAGACTGAGATGGTTTGGACATGTCCAGAGAAGGGACCGTGGGTATATTGGTAGAAGGATGTTAGAAATGCAGCTGCCAGGAAAAAGACAAAGATGAGATGTATGGATGCAGTTAGAGAGGACATGGAGGTAGTTGGAGTGAAGACAGACGATACAGAGGACAGAGTGAGGTGGAGGAGGATGACTCATTGTGGCGACCCCTGAAGAGGGAAAAGCCGAAAGAAGAAGAAGAAGAAGAGGTTTGGTGACATTTTGATTCCATGTAAGTGCATCCCTGCAGGATTCAGTCCTTGATCTTTAAACTTGACACTTTCCCAAACATCTTTCAACTTAAATGGGCAACTTTATGTTTAAGCAGTTTTATGGATGTATTTTTCCCTCTCATCAAGCAGATACAAATATAATTGTGCTATTTTTTGTCTGGTTGATGAGTCCAGAGGACAACCACTCTATATATCTTGTGTGAATTAATTGGTTCTGATGTTCTGAACGTTAAAACTACGGCTGCTGAGCGAGGTTTTGATGTTCAAGACCAACGCTGAGTTCTTCTTTTCATTCAAAAACAGGTAAAAAATTTTTTTTATCAGTTTTACAAATAATGAGCAAACATTTGGTGTGGTAGTAACTAAGTGGGTGGAATGCCCCCTCTGGGTCAGAGACTTGGAGCGGGAGATGGATCGAGGGCCTGGGGCAGATCCAGAACTCTCTGGAGGGATTGTGTATCTTCTCTGGCCTGAGAACCACTTGGAGAGTTGATGGGGAGAGTGAGGGCTGGGTTTTTCCTGGACCAGTTGCCTCTGTGACTTATTAGAACTTTACCATTTCTGTCGTTAACAAGCAAGACCTGCTGCACATCCTTTCCAGCCTGATCCCTCAGTCTCCCCACTTGCTACAAGTCCTTCCCTCTCTAAAGTATCCAGCCTCTTGTACAACTCATCAAACACCGTCTGTTTTGCCTTTTTAACCTTCGTTGTTACCCTACATTGCATCTCCTCACATTCCCGTCTACTTTCTTCAGTCCTCTCCCTGCGCCAACTAAAACACCAAAACCCACAAATCCAAATCAGATGGACTACTAAAATACAAAAAGTAAAGGTTAAACCTAAAATCCCTTCTCTTGGTCATTAATGTTCCCTTTAGATGATAAAAACCTAACAAGGTGATTTTTAACCATGTGCTTCTGTCCTCAGTTTAAGCTCGTTTCCTTCTTTGTGTCACAAAAACCTTAAAAGTCGACCGGCAGCTGTGACATTTTCCACTTGATCCTCCCATTGAACATTTGCAACAAACAAAGCACATTTTAAACCTTCCTGAATATGAAGACAGAACCTGAGCAGCTTCTTGCATCGTAACAAAGCCTCTGAACAAACAAGGAGTGTATAGACTCAGGTGCAACGCTGCAATGCACTCACATGTTGGTGATTGTGTTTTTTTAAATCATTGTTTTTTTTTCTTCCCCAAACCAGAGGGAGAGTTAATCTAACAAATGGCTGTCAGAGCCTGATACCAGAGAGGCTCTCCTCTGAATACTGGATCAGTCCATCTGCAGCACTAATCGCACCGGTCAGTCCTCGATAAAGATCTCTGTTGACTGAAGTGAATGTGTCGTTCTCTGGTTTATACAGACACGGCGGTGCTATAGGCTACGAGGTGATAAACTGATTAATAGGGGTTCAATAGATGTTAGTTACATTGAAATAAATCAGTTATAAAGATGATAGAAATGGTTTGTTTATAAATCCACCCATCCACCCCCCCCAACTTAACTGTACCGTATTTTCTGCCGTACACGTCGCACTGCCCTATAAGTTGCATCAGTCCAAATATGTCTAATAAAGTGGAAAAATCCATAAATACGTCGCTTCACCGTATACATCGTATCTATTATGTGTCACCGTTGACAACCCAGAAATGTGGGCCGGTGTTGGTTGCAAAATGGCAGCCACTGGAGCATGCACGGGAGGACTGCAACAAGAATTTAACAAGATTAACACTTAAAAACAATTATTGGTTTGCTTGACTTTATAGTAAAGGTGTGTCTACAGCAGACTGTGGCAAGCTGACTGTTTCACCAATAGCCACTTTTACCTATTACATGATACAACGGCATGCCTTACTACTCTGTTGCCATCTAGTGGCTGAAAATGGTAGTGTTCAATATTTTCAGAATGAATGAATGAAAACGGTCATATCTCAGCCAAAAATGGTTTATAAGTATGGGGGGAAAAAAATCCATAAATAAATTGCTTCGGTGCATAATTCGCCGTGCAAGTAAATTATGCAAAAAAAAACGTGACTTATAGGGTGAAAAATATGATATCTATAATTTGATTGAGGAAGGAAATCCAGACTTCTCCACAGCTCTTTGTTCGGGGGATCCAAAGATGTTCCCAGGTCAGAGAAGATGTCTAGTCCATCTAGCAAGTTCTGGGTTTCCTCCCAGATGTGCCCAGAAAACCTCCAAAAGGAGGTGTCCTATTCTGATGGCTAAACCACCTCAACTAACTCCTGTCGATGTGGAGGAGCAGCGGCTCCACTCCGAGCTCCCTCCACATGAAGGAGCTCCTCTCTCCTCTCCACATCAGGGCTGAGACCGGCCCCCTACGAAGGGAGCTCATTTCAGCCCATTGTATCCAGGATCTCATTCTTTTGGTCATAAGTCACACATCATGACCTCAGGTGAGGGTTGAAATGTAAACGAACCAGTAAATTTTACTTTTCAACTTAACTCTTTCTTCACCACAACTCCCCGAAGCAACCCCCTCATTACCGAGAATGAGGCCTTGATCCATCAATCCATCTCCTCTCTATCCTACCATCACTCATGAACAAGATGCCAAGATACTAAAACTTCAAGTGGAGAAGTTTATTTCTAAATAAACAAGATCAAACAAAAAAGAAAGATAATCCATCTTGAGATAAGAGGATGTAACGTTCTGACGCTGAATGTTTGCAGTTTGGACACAGATCTAGATGCAGGGTTCCAGTGTTTTCCTTCTGCAGGTTCTTGGGTTCTGGGCGGCGCCAGCGAGCAGCAGCTGTGGTCCATTTCCTCTGAAGATCTCCAGGAGAGGCTGTGGACGGGTTCTGTTCCCTGTTGGGACATTAGACACCATCCGGTAATGTTGGCAGCCTCCAAGTGTTTTCACGAAGGAAGATTCATACTTCCATGTTTCCTAGAACCTCCTTCCCAGTGACCAAATCCTGGTTCATCCGTTTCTCCTTCGTGCCTCACCCTGAACTTCTGTGACCTCGGACCATCTTGCTGCTCCTCAGCCTCTCACCTCCTGCCTTCAATCTTATACGGTAACCTCCACTTTCATCTCAACTTCTCCTCTGGCCTGGGATCCTCCACCCTCCTAAACGCCACAGAACCACCAAGAACCTTCTCCTAACCTCACCAGCATCTACTAAGAGCCGTACTTTCCTTCCTTCCTCCTGTTTCAGATCCTCCAGTACCTCCTGTAAATATTCAAACACTGTAAATGAATTCACTTTTAACTTCGAGCTGAGTCTGTGTCGTCTCCGTCCCTCCGCTCTGGGTGTAACCGCCTCCACTGAGTCTTCAGAAGTTGAGCTGAAACACTTTTTATTTAATCACAATTTATTTAATTATAAAATTAGCTGCAGTTAAAACAGTTTTCGACAGGCTCTTCATTTTATGAAAGAGTTTTTCTGTTTCAAGGTGTTTTTTGTTTTTCCATCTTCGTCTCGTGGTGTTTCAGTTTTTTGTGCTCAGGCAGGGCAGCTGACTCGGGACCCCATGGTCCTGGGTTCAATTCCCAGTCACTTCACATCTTGTGGTGTCTCTGAGCAGGACACCTCATTCCCAGTTGCTCCCCTGGCGCTTTCAATAACCGCCCACTGCTCCACCTGGTGGTGGATAGGTTAAATGCAGAGAGCCAGTTTCACCATTGTATGGGAACATACAATGATGACAATACATACACATTATTATTATATTATTTATTTTTATTCAAGCTCATCAGTCTGCACTTTCTGGGTCCCATCTTGCACACCCTAACCCAAACAGACACTTTTTACTGTTATAATCCACTTTTAATGATGACTGCACATCATTCTTGGTGTCAAGTGGCTGAAAATTAAAGATTTTCTCACAGTATGAACATAAATGTTAGGGTTGTGCTGCAGGAAAGCTTTAAAGCAACAAGTTTTTGCATCTGCGTGGCTCAAATGTTTGTTCCTCTGTTTGATTAGATTTTTGTTTTAATGCAGCAAGACTGAATAATATGTTGCAGAGCAATAAAGCAAACTTCTTGTCGAGCATAATACAGTTATTTTAAGTTATTATAAATGGCCGCCAATCAAACTCTTTAGATTTACAATCGCAAATAAGCAATGCAATATACACAGAACAGAGAAGATGCTCGGTTAGTTTCATCATACATGTTCATTTATTCAGTATGATCAGTTTTCAGTACTTATCGAACATGCTGAAAGTGGGAGAGTCACATATCAGAGCCTGACAGCAGTCCCCTCAGGCCAGTTTTGGGTTTGTGGCTTCAGCTAAATGGTGAACCTGAGCCCCACACATCCCAGATGCTCGTCCATGTTTTTCTACAGGCTGCGCTGGGAATAACCTCAGAGAGAAGGGCTATTATCCATCTGTCTGTCCCTCCACTCGTGTTTTCATCCATCCATTCTTCACAGCAGATGTCTACGTCAGAGCCGACGGACTCCACGTGCAGGAAGGAGGTTGGCATCCGTAAAGGAGGTGAAGGTGGATTCATTTTATAATCATTGCAAATCAGCGTGCGTCGTTGCTTGATTAAGAAGAAAAAAGGAGGCATGGCATCGCTTCCTCTGGATGACATTAGTTTGGCCTCCAGCTCTAATGTTAAAAATCGTATTTTTGATCAGGACATGTCTTTTATCCCCCACATTAAAAACGTTAAGAGTCTTAACTGGAGTCAGTGGGAGAGATCACCTCTCTCCAGTTTTAGCTTCTCTCCAATGGCTCCCTGTCAAATCCAGAACTGAATTCAAAATCTTACTTCTAACCTACAAAGCCCTCAACAACCTAGCTCCATCTTATATTAAAGATCTTATTTTTCCATATTTTCCCAACAGAGCACTTCATTCTCAGGCTGCAGGTTTACTTGTGGCTTCTAGAGTTTCCAAAAGCAGAATGGGTGGAAGGTCTTTCAGATATCAGACTCCTCTCATGTGGAACCAACTTCCAGTTTCTGTCCGTGAGGCTGACACATTGTCCAGTTTTAAGACTTTTCTTTTTGATAAATCCTATAATTAGGGTCACCTTGGTAACATTTCATTGAAGAGAAGACAGGCTTTAGGTGAGTTGGATATCTCATCGACTTGAAGACTTGTTGATGTGTCTATCTCTGCTGCCACTTGTGGATTTTAAGGACGCATATTTAACTGGATTTACGATAACTGGTTCCTGCTTTTTTGGATTCGGCTGGTTGCTGGTTTATCTACAATCAAGGAAGTCGTCGGCAGCAAATTTGGACCCGATCATGCTGCTTGCCTTTATGATGGCTTGGTTCGTGCCTCGAGTACCCAGACTCAAATGCTTTGGGCAGAATGGATCAGATCTCTGAGATTTTACTCAGTCACATTCCATCGGTGTGGCCATGTAATTTGGACATTTCGGAATAGAGTGGACCAACACAGACTCAAGGTAGATGTCATTAAGTTCTGTCTGTCCCCAAAACAACTGTGTGTTTATCTGAATTTGGCTTCCTTGGCTGGCCTTGAAGGTCATCTTTTCTGAATTTGCCTGACACTCACCACCCTCTCCCTAAGGAATTTCCAACTGATAACCAGATAAAACCAGCTGAATAAACATTGTGTCATCATTTCAGGACTCTTGGATTCTCAGACGTTGTCCTTGGCCATTCCTCGACATCCCTCTAGAATGTCTACGGATCTCACCGGAGGACATTGGCTGATTATTACATCCTTATCAGAACTCTTACAGTGACCTCGAGAGCGTCTATGGACATGCTCACCGCTCTCGTCAACTTCCTCCTCTGCAGAATGTCTATGTCACTATGTGCTTGCTTGTGCAAGGTGTTTTTTAATATCAGAGTTTTTCTTCTCAGCCAAGAAGAAAAAGTCTGATAGGAATTTTTTTGCCTCCAATTCCTACATGTGTCCAGTTTCACTTTGTGTCTGTCAAAATAGATCTTACTTGTTAATGAGTCTTCTAGGCTCAATGTGACTTATCTGTCTAAATAAAGGTTGAATGAATGAAAATATGTCCCTTAGTTATGCTGCTATAGGCTTAGACTGCTGGAGGACAAATTGACCACATTTCCTAATCTGCTGTCTTTACCTGCTCTTCTCTACCTGTTTGTAATTATTTATTTTTTATCGTGTTTTTTTTATTTTTCCTCCTATAGAAAGTTCACCTGGACCTGTTGGTTTGTTCCTCCTTCCTGTTCCGCTCAAACCCAGCCGGTTGAAGCACATGTGCGCTCGTTCTGAGCCTGGTTCTGCTGGAGGTTTCTTCCCACCTTTCATGGCAGAGTGTGATGCACCTGTCTGAACCGTTCTGTTGTCTCCTAAACCAGGGGTGTCCACTCCTGGTCCTGAAGAGCCTCCATCCTGCACGTTTTAGAGGTTTCTCTCCTCCAACACGCCTGATTTGAATCAATGGATGATTAACAGGCTTCTGTACAACATGAAGCAGTGACTCAACCATTGAACCAGGTGTGTTGGAGCATGGAAACAAGTAAAACAGGATAGTGGTCCTCATGGACCAGGGGTTGGACACACTAACTTTTATCAGCTTTTCTCCGCAACGTTCCGTCACGGCTCTACGTCGTGTCATTTATTACATTTCTGCAAAGCTGCACACGTGAGACTGGAATAAATCATTTCACAGGTTTTCTTTATTTTGTATAAAGTGAAAGTGAAACACCATCGTTAAACTCTCCTTTGTTTCAGCAGCAGGTGAAGCAGGTGACCTTTGACCTCTGAACCAAGCCCATATCCGCTGACCTCCTTGAATTAATCTTCGCAGGTGAGGGCTCTTCCCCTCAGCAGGTGGCGGCTCTTTGTGTTGCTCAAAAGGTGGAAATGAAACACTGAAACGAACGACACCAGCTTGTTTTGAACAAGCGCTCGAGCAGTTTGTGGGAGTTCAAACAACTTGTTCCACACACAGAGTGAGTACTCCGTTAAACATTCTCAGTGAAGTTGTTCATAACTTTCATTTTGGTTTGAACGTTCCTCTTCGTTTGCGTCTAAAATCCCAAACGGTAAAAATCAGATTTAATAAACTGAGCTGCTGATGGAGTGAGTGAGCCTCTGGACTGGAGGTTAGGCGTCTCTAAGCTGGTTTCTATGGCAACCGGCGAGCCTTTGAATTAAACAGGATGTTTTAATCATCAAAGTAGTTTCTTTGGTTTCGACAAACATTGGACATCTGCAACACGGCATTTTAGTTTTTCTCCTAAAAGGATGAATGTAACAGAATATATTTTGTTATTTAAAGTACTCCATATGTAAATTATACATTTAATCATCCTGGAAAACTATAAGACATATTTTTGGTTGAAAATACCTCCATTTTAATCACTTATTTTATTAATCGTGTGTTTTTGTTATGTTACGAGATCAATAAAGTTGTATTTCAAGTTGTAACAGACAAAAATAAAAAGTCTAAATATATTTTTGTGCAGTGTTTACCAGCAAGTTTTATACTTTACAAAATTAAAAATGATATTGACACTATATAGTATATTTATTTTAAATACTGGGAGTGGTACATGTACTGTAAATACATAAAGAGTCTTAAAACATTGTATCTGCTCATGTGCTGACATGGAGTAAGGATGACTAGTGTTGAAATTAATAATCATTATTGTCTTGCTTCCCTTTAGTTTATTGAGGCCTCGTGGTTGAGACCAAAGCTGAGGGTCAGAAAGTTCCTGCAGAGTTTGACTGCAGACGATTTCAAAGAGAGGAACCAACTGAGTCCGAGCTCAGTAGAATAAATGATTGTTCTTAATAGAAATTAGAAAGTTCCCGGAGAAACTTTGACGGGCACTGCTGCGTTGCGGCCATTTTAAAACTTTGATTTGACAGTTCTATGCGTCGGGGTTCGCTCTCAGCTACCACCATATCAAATTTCAGCTCCGTGTGTGTAAAAATAGCCGAGCTCAAGCCGTTTGAGTTGAGTTCTGTCAGTGTTTTTCAATGAGAAAAATGGCATCTTTGCAAATGACGTCGCTATAAGGTAGAACTTTATTGACCCCACAGGAAATTGTTGTGCCAGAGTTTCAATACAAAGGAACATACACAAGGAATCGTGCAACTAGGTCTGTCGCAATAAATAATAAATCAATTAATCGCACGATAAATTAAAATTATCGACCTCATTTTCATTTATCGGCTTTATCGTGTCTTCGTGTCTCTCTCGTTCTACTGAAGACACTGGAAGACAAAAGGCATTTAATCATTAAAAGCAGCTAAGCTGAGAAGCTAAGCTACAAGCTAAGCTAACAGGCCGACCTCAGGGAAAAAACCTCCGTCTTGTCGAAGCTTCAAAAACTCACAGTTGAAACCCGTGCATTTGTGTAAAAAGTTGTTTTTCTGTGCAAAAAGAAGCTGAGAACTTGTTTAATGATGTTTTATTAAAAGCTTTGTGGAAACTCTCAGGTTAGTACAACTTTTCAGAGATGAGTTCTAGTTCTATAGTTCACCAGTTGGTATCACAATGTTCCAGTGGAGAAGAACTGCTCCACAGGTCCTTAAATACACCACGCGTTCTTCAGACAGCTTCAGGACCAGCTGGAGGGGGTTTGGCTCCGCCCCTACCACTCAGGAGCTGCAATCATGTGATTAATGGCATCAAAAACGTGGAAATCCCACGATTTGAAGGTAACAATACTTGTTTTTTTTAGAATAAAGAGTTATTTATTGAACTATATCAAATTAATAGGTTCGATCCCCGGTCATTGCACATCTCGTGGTGTCTCTGAGCAGGACACCTTATCCCCATTTGCTCCCCGGGCACTTCCAATAACCGCCCACTGCTCCACCTGGTGGTGGATGGGTCAAATGCAGAGAGACAATTTCACCATCGTATGGGAACATACAATGATGACAATTCATACACATTATTATTATTATGAATGTTTATTCTCTTGAGATTAATTATCATATTTCATTAAGAAATCACTTGTTTTCTCAAGTTAAGTTGTTTAAAATAATAAGGTTCCCTTTTTCAGGATTTGTTTTTTGACTCAGTTTCATAAGATACGAGTTATTTTCCTCTTTATTGCAAGATGAGCTGAATTTCTCAACATAATGAGTTATTATCTCAAAGCCAATGCTTTATTCCTCAATATAAAACATTAATTTAGTTTCAACTCATGTTCTGAAGTTATCTTATTTCAAAATAAATCGTAACACATTTTTCAAGAAATTGATTTTTCTTCTTTTTTTTTTCTTAAGATAAATTCTTTACTCCATCACGTCTTGATTGGTATAGTCCAGTCGTGGTCCTTGTGGGCCACCGTCCTGCATGTTTTAGATGTTTTTCTGCTCCAACACACCAGAGTGACCTCCTCAGCCTGTAAATCACCTGTCCTTCACAATAAAAGACATTAAACATGCACAACACTCTCGAGGGACATTAAGTTTGTTTCCTTTATATAATGAGTTATTTATCTTTCATAATGAATATTTCACGATTAAACCTGCTGTTTTAATATAATGAGTTACATTTTATTTTGACTGTGAGTTATTGTGAGAAAATGGGCATCGTTATCTACTGATAACAAAATAAAAATTCAAACCGTGTCCTCTCTGGGCTTCCGTACAAAAGAGGGTTTGTTTGTTTTAGAGATTAGGAAACTAATAAAGCAAAGCTTATTTTCTTGGTATAAAATAAATATTGAGGTTGTCCCAAGATGATAAAAATAAATAAATAGTAGCAGACGTGGCAGTTCTTTGCTTCTGTACATTTTGTCTTTTAGCGTTTGAGTAGAAAAGTTTGTTTTTATAAAATGTTATAGCGGATGTTGAAGTTTGTGATGTTGCCTCAACATGACGGTTAAATCAGCAGGTTTTTATGGCCAATGTACAGAACGCTGACGCTCACATACATTTTAAAATGACAAATAGTAAAAAATATATATATATATTTCAGCTACTCCCTTCTTCGGGGGTCGCCACAGCAACTAAGTCGCACGAAATTTACAAAAAGTAAAAACTTAATTAGTAAAAAAATAAAAAGCACATTGAGCCAAATCGTCACTTTGTCCCTGTCTCCCGTCCTGAGCAGCACGTTGGCGACAGTGGGAAGGAATGACCCCCTTTTAACAGAAAGTAACCTCCAGCAGAACCAGCTTCAGGATGGACAGACATCTGCATCAAATGTGTGGTTTCTATGGTCCAGATGTAGTTTCTTTGTTCCAGGTGTAGTTTCTATGGTCCAGATTTTATTTTTATGGTCTAGATTATATTATATTATTATTGTTTAGCATGTATCTTAGATTCTTGTATACTGTTTCTTTTCTTTCTTTTTTTTTATAGTTGATATGGTCCAGGTGTGGTTCCTATGGTCCAGATTTTGTTTTTATGGTGTATATTATATTATTATATCTTAGATCCTTGTTTACTGTTTTTTTCATACTTTATATTTTTGCTATTATTGGATGTAACTGGGACCTTGAGTACACAATTTTGTGCCACCTCATGTACCACATGACAATAAAGAACCTTGGATTTAGATGTGGTTTCTATGGTCTATGTGCGGCTCCAGTGGTGCAAGTGTAATTTCTATGGTTTAGGTGTAGTTTCCACGGTCCAGGTATAGTTTCTATGGTCTAGGTGTGGTTTATATAATTTATGTGTAGTTTCTATGGTGCAGGTATAGTTTCTATGGTCTAGGTGTGGTTTATATAATTTATGTGTAGTTTCTATGGTGCATGTATAGTAAATATGGTTTAAGTGTAGTTTCTGTGGTCTAGATGTAGTTTCTATGGTTCGAGTGAAGTATCTATGGGAAGAAAGACAAAGAAAACATGTTAAACATTATAAATAATTACAATTAAAACATCGGGTAGAATGACTAAAGAAAGAGTCTAAACCTATAGCAACAGAACTAAGGAATAGCTCAGGAAACCCAAGCCAACCCCAACTATAGGACTTATCAAAAGGAAAGTTCAGTCTAGTCTTAAAATTAGGCAGGAAATTAGTTCCACAAGAGAGGAGCCTGATAACAGAAAGCTCTGCCCCAACTCTACTTCTTAAAACTCTAGGAACCACACTCCTCAGACTGATGGAGCCCTTTGGATGGAGGGTGAAACATCTCTTAACTAACAAACAAAAAAAATAATAAGAAGAAAGAAACTGTCCAGATGACCATGACTGAACATTGTTGGATTTTTACCTGGATTATGGAGCATGAACGTTGATGTCTAGGAACCACAAGTAAACCCTGCAGTGTGAGGAAGACATGATGGAAGTGGTTGAGAGCTTTGTTTGTTAGAAGCAGGACATTAAAGTTTATTCTGGACGTGACAGGGAGCCAGAAAACCTGGAAGAGGAAGATGATGAAGAGGCGGCAGAGAGGGCTGCAGGACGTTTCTCGTGTGCGCGCGCGCGCGCGTGTTGCTTTGCAGTCGCGCTCCTGCAGAGAGCAGCAGATAGTTTAATTCTGGTACAGTGGAGCAGCGGAGGGAGGAGCGACAGTTTGTGCGTGAGGCTGCTGAGGCCGGGAACAGGAAACTTGTCGCTTCTGCTCCGAAGCTGTGAGGAGGAGACGCGCTGCTTTCTGACGGAACGAGGCTCCGCGCGGCCCGGCGGAGGAGACCGAGGAGGCTCCGGAGGATCCGAGCAGCGACCGGCGGGGGGGAGAGAGCGAGAGAGACGGGAACCCCGGCTGACTTCTCTCCCGCTCCGTTTCCGCCTCATGACCTAATTTCCAGGCCGAGGCTGGTGCCCGAACCTCGTGTTCCGGAGGCTGGACCAGAACCGGTGAGTGTCGGAGGCTCCGAGCCGCGCGCCTCCTGCGGCCGAGGAGGCGTCACGGAGGCCGGGGCGGGTTGGTGCGCCAGCCGCGGTGCGCGCGGAGGCACGGCCACGCTGCTGCAGGTTCTGAGCTCGGTTCGGTGTTCCCCCCCTCCCCCTCCCCCCTTTACAGTTGGACCCGCAGTTTTCAGTCAGGGCCCGGACTTGGACTTCAGGCGCGCGCATGCACACGTGCACACTCTTGTAGGCACCTCTCCCGCAGAAAGCTTTTAGGATTTGCCAAGTCCAAGTTCAGACAGGTGAGCCCGAACTTTCAGAGTTGACTCGGGTGGTTCTGACCTGATTATCCAGACATGCGGGTACGCACTGAACGTAAACAAAGCTCTGCTGCGCTTCACTCAGGAACTCTGTGTGAAACTGCAAACAGAGGTCCAGGCTCAACTTTTTTAGATGTTTCTACCTGGATTACTGAGCATGCATCGGGGAACTGCAAACACTTCCTGCACAGCAGGTAAACAAACACGCGATAGTTGGCAACAAGTTTTGCTTACAAATCTTTAATTTAATTGAAACCTTTAAAACGATGCATAAAATTTGTTATCCTGAACTATATGTAAGATTTTACTCCGGTAGTTTTTTACCTGATAATTCTGAAATGCGGGTACGCACTGAACGTAAACAAAGCTCACATCTGTGCGTGAATACAAACTGCACTGAAACAGCTCCTCCACATCGTTGACCCGCTTTCAGTCACTTCGGCTGTTTCTGCAGGTAAACAAACCCATGAGATAGTTGGCAACAACTTATGCTAACAAATCTTTAATTGAAACGAAACCTTTAAAAACGACACATGAAATAGATGATCCTGAACTACATGTAAGGGTTCAGTTAGAAAGTTTGTTTATTCGCATTTTTGAATTGTGGGTACGCACTGAACGTAAACAAAGCACTTTTTTTCTGCATGCTTGGCACTTTTTGAAGTGTAAATACAACAAATCCAAACTGCTGGACGTCGTTGACCTGTATTCAGCTTCTTTAGCTGTTTCTGTCGATAATAAACGTGTGGCTTCAGATGTAAGATAAGTGTCATTCTTTATGAATTTATTTTGACTGGACTTCACGGCTTTGTGTTGTGGACCTTTCATTTCTCTGCAGTTTGTTAGTTTTCTCCAAACGTTCTGCCTCTCGAAGCGTTTTACGGTTTAATGTGAATTCAACTGAACCTGACTTGGGATCAGTTTATTTACGTCTGCAGCTCATGATTCTGTGGATTTGCGTTGCATGTGGCTGATTGCGTAACGCTCCATGTGACGGTCTGAACGTGCACAATCAGCGCCCGGCCCGTGTTTTCGTCAGTTGTGTTGATATCCGGCTCTAGTGGGGTTGAAGCTGTCGGACCTGGATGTTGTGACTCGCATGTTGCTCCAGGTCTGCAGACTGAAACACAGTTCTCCCTAAAGGGGGCGTTCCCGTCTCTTGGCATGAAAGCACAGAGACTGAACATGTTGCCAACGAGCTCTCTGCTAATGTCCCACAGCCCAGAGCGGACACTTCATCCTTCCGAACTTGGGGGAATCCCGCGGTGAACGTGGCCGGGAGATGATGTGCAGGTCGTGAATATGACGGCGGCGGTTTGTGCACGTTTGCAGCTGCTTCCGTTTAAACGTCTCCATCGACGCGTTACTCTGAAATAATGAAATCACTCAGTAGGACCGGAACGCTCCAGTTCCTCTCAGCGTCAAAGCTCGTGCAGATTATTGATTTGATCTTAAAAATCATAACCGTGTTTATTATTGATCGTTCATCACAAAGATCACGAGATGTTCTTATAAAACGGTAAGGTAGCGACAAGGCGAACAGCAAAGAGGATGCGGCGCTCGTTAGCAAAATATCTCAGTTCAGTTTATTTATATTTATATATCGCCAAGTCACAACAGAAGTCGTGTCAGGGCACGGAACAGAAACATTCATATATAAAAATAATAATTTAACATTATTTATCTGAGGAGCAGCTTTGAGTTTAACTCCGTCACAGACTCTCATCTTGAGCGAGCATGAAGGTGACAGTGGAAAGGAACAACTCCCTCATGAGGAAGAAACCTTTAGCAGAACCAGGATCAGGACAAGAGATCATCTGCTTCAACCAGCTGGGTTTGAGAGGAACAGATACACAATGGCAGGTCAAGAGTCACATGTTAAGATAGAAATAGTATCAAATGAAAACGATTTTAACAATTAATTTAAGGACATGAGGTCAATTTGTCCTCTAGTAGTCTATAGCAGCATAACAAGCCAACCCTAACTATAGGATTTATCAAAAGTAAAGTCTTAAAACTGGACAATGTGTCGGCCTCACGGACACAAACTGGAAGTTGGTTCCACAAGAGAGGAGCCTGACAACTGGAAGATCTTCCTCCCATTCTGCTTTTGGAAACTCTAGGAACCACGAGTAAACCTGCAGTCTGAGAGCGAAGTGCTCTGTTAGAAAAATATGGAACAATAGGATCTCGAATATAAGATGGAGCTAGGTTGTTGAGGGCTTTGTAGGTTAGAATCAAGATTTTGAATTCAGTTCACTGGACGGTGAACCGCTAGGTGCACGTCCACAACTGCTTCTCTAACGCAGTCAACCCGACTCAATAACCACCTTAGAAATCATAAAAATGTCTCTGAATCGTTCAGTTTTACAGACGTTTGTCTAAAAATCAGTGGTGGTGCTGAGAGTCGTCCCCAACGAGTTCTCCAAGGGCTACTCGCTGTGCAGCGTATTAAACTTCCAGCCACGACTGTTGGTGTCAAACCAGTTCGGCCTGAGCTGAGTTGGTCTTTTTCAGGTATTGGTGCTTTTTAAATTTTACATTTTGTGCAAACCGGACTCGAACCAACACTTGTGTGTGCGATCAGCTGGTGTCACCCCCAGGTGCCGCCTCATTAATCATCAGCCATCAGCGCACATCTCGGCTGTGGGTTGATGATTAGCAGCGGGCGGGATTTGTTTAGATGGCTACAACTTGTTTCTTCAGGTCTGGCCTGCAGCTGAACTTGGATGTTAGGTGCTTTTTTTAAAAAAGTGTAAATCTTTTCTCATCCATTGACAGAAAACACTTTGGGAACACCGGCTTGGCTGCTAGTGATGTAACAGGTTTGCTTTAGAGAAAACAAGGATGATGGATGTCTCCTCTGCTCCTCTGCCTGAAACCTGGGGCTCCTCGTTGGAGTTAGGGGTGACCTCCTTCAGTCTTTCCCAGCAGCAGCACCTCAGGCGGGCCTCTCTTTCAGTGACCTTCCCCCTGTCTGTCTGTCTGTCTGTCTGTGTGTTTGTGGCCTCTCTTCATCTGCTCCCGTCCTCTCCTCCTCCTCCTCCCCCGTGGAAGGGCAGGGGTGCTGGGATCTGTGGAGCATCCTCTTATATAACCCTGACTGTGCAGCTGACATGTGGGTCTGTCGTGTGATGATGTCAGAGCTGTCTGGAGAGGCAGAGTGCATGCTGGGTAGGCCCGGTATGTCAGGAGCTATTCGCAGGGTTTATGGGAGTGCTGGGGATTCTTAAAAAGGCTCGAATCTGGACCAAAACATCCATTTTAGATCCAGAAAATCTAGTTGGAAAGTTGATGATGACCCAGAAAGCTCGACTGCTACTTGAAACAGTCACATTTTAATGTGTTATCATCAATATTTAGGATTTCTCCACCATTTATTATTTAAAAAAACAAGGTTCAAAAGGCCAGAACTTGTAGTTTTACTGAAGCATTATTAAAACATAATAACTGCTTTTATCAGAGGCGTCATGACTGACGTGTTTTATCATTTTCTTGTTCTTTTCCTCCAGTTTTCAGTCTTTTATGGATCATTTTGTTACTTGCAGTTAATTAACGTCTAATTAAACATTTAAGTGAGATTATAAGTTAATTATTTAACCTTATTCATTTGAAGTATACTTGCACAGATTAGACCATTGTTAATAATCGCCTCATTGTTAATCCAGAAAGACTTGCAGCTTTAACTTTGTGAAGGCCTAAGGATGCTAAATTGGAGATCTTAAAGTTGTTTTCTTGTTTTTGGATGATTTTGGAACCAAATGATGACAAAATGTCAGTTTCTGCTTTTAGTTAAATGTGGAAAAGCTGTAACTCGGGTTTTAGACTCCTTTAATTGGACCGTTGCTGCTTGGGTCCTAAAAGCAACATGTCAAAGTATCGAGTCCCAAATGGCTCCTTAATGTGTTTCTTTCTTGTAAAGTGCTCTGAATAAAAGCGTCTGCTAAATGATGGTGATAAAACACATTATTATTGCTTCTCGGTATGAGGAATACCACTGACGTGGCACTAATTGCCCGGCAGGAGCTGCTTTGTTTTTGATCCATGCCCCAACATTGATTTTTCTGGCACTCTTAAATATATTTATTGGACCCTTAAAGAGGAACATTAGAGGTCAGCAGAGCTGATACGTTTGTAGCTGATTAGTGGAGATTAAGCGGACATGTTTTCTGTCGTTTTCCTCCATTTATGCATATTGTAGACGACAATAACAGAAGCCCATAAGTGCCTTGTTTTCCCAGTAGTTTCTCCATGACCTTAATTAAAATATCTCATGTAGAAGATGAGCCTGTGGTCATCTCATGTTTATAAATGTGTTGTTCTCTGACCACTTAAATCAGAACTCCCATATGTTTTAGGCTCTTACAGTCCGGGGCAAAGTGTCCACGTTTTGAAACTAACTGGGCTAATTCAATACGTTTTTAGTTATTGTTAAAACCGTACTGTGTTTAGGTGCATCTTAGTCTGATACGTCTCCATTAACTTGCTTTTGTCTCTTAGCGTTGTTTTCACTCTTCTCATAAACTGAGACCTTAAACCTCATTTGTCACCAACATCTCATGTCATCTAGTTCAACATGTTAGACATAGGTTCCCATAAACCTGTAGGTTTCACAACTACACCCTCTAAAGTCTGAATGCAGCATTTGTCACTAAAGTGTCACAGAAACAAGTTTTAAAACAAACAAATCTCAGATTTTTATTAAGATAAATGACTAAAACACTGTAAACCTTCCAAAGAGTTTTGTACAGCGAGATTGGGGCGAGATGTGGGGTACGTCCCGGACTGATCAGTGAGATGTGGGGTACGTCCCGGACTGATCAGTGAGATGTGGGGTAAGTCCCTGTCAGATCAGTGAGATGTGGGGTACGTCTTGGACAGCTCAATGAGATGTGGGGTACGTCTTGGACAGCTCAATGAGATGTGGGGTATGTCCCGGACTGATCAGTGAGATGTGAGGTATGTCTCGGACAGATCAGTGAGGTGTGGGGTAAGTCCCTGTCAGATCAGTGGAGTACATCCCAGACTGATCATTGAGGTGTGGGGTACGTCCCGGACTGATCAGTGAGATTTTGGGTACGTCCCGGTCAGATCAGTGAGATGTGGGGTACATCCCGTACTGCTCAATGAGGTGTGGGGTATGTCCCGGTCAGATCAATGAGATGTGGGGTACGTCTTGGACAGATCAGTGAGATTTGGGGTACGTCTTGGACAGACCTGTGAGATGTGGGGTACGTCCCGGTCAGATCAATGAGATGTGGTGTACGTCCCGGTCAGATCAGTGAGATGTGGGGTACGTCTTGGACAGATCATTGAGATGTGGGGTACGTCCCGGACAGCTCAGTGAGGTGTGGGGTATGTCCCGGTCAGCTCAATGAGGTGTGGGGTATGTCCCGGTCAGCTCAATGAGGTGTGGGGTACGACCTGGACAGATCAATGAGGTGTGGGGTATGTCTTGGACAGATCAATGAGATGTGGGGTACGACCTGGACAGCTTAA
>NC_056514.1:38114858-38125359 GCF_014905685.2 Nematolebias whitei | reverse complement strand
GGACAGCTTAATGAGGTGTGGGGTACGTTCCAGACAGCTCAATGAGGAGTGGGTTACGTCCCAGACAGCTCAGTGAGGTGTGGGGTACGTCCCAGACAGCTCAATGAGGAGTGGGGTACGTCCCAGACAGCTCAATGAGGTGTGGGGTACGTCTTGGACAGATCAATGTGGTGTGGGGTACGTCTTGGACAGATCAGTGAGATGTTGGGTACGTCTTGGACAGATCAATGAGATGTGGGGTACGTCCCAGACAGCTCAATGAGGTGTGGGGTACATCCCGGACAGCTTATTGAGGTGTGGGGTACGTCCCGGACAGCTCAATGAGGTGTGGGGTACGTCTCGGACAGATCAGTCTATCATAAAGTCAATGTCAATTTATTTATATAGCACATAAAAACAACAAAAGCTAACCAAAGTGCTTTACAGTTAAGACAGATTAAAAAATTTAAAAAAAGAGTAAAAATGCATCTAGTGCCACTCAAAAACATAAGTTGACAATAAAAACAACACATAACAACAATAAAGTCGACAGAGACAAATGAGCAGAACCTGGAGAAAACTCTCGTATTAGTAAAACATTGGTTAGAGGCATCACAAACATCTGAATGGATTTTCAAATGTCAAATATTGATTTTGTTAACGTTAATCTGACCTGAGAATCTGCAGAGTAGCTGCTGTTTGTCCTTGTTGAGGTGCGGTCGCTTCAAGTAGAAACCCATTGAAGGAAAGTTGTCTTTGCTTTTTCATCTTTGAACCTTGACTTTGTCTCCAGGTAAAAGTTGAAGGGATCACGACGCGACGTCTTCAGTCATGACAGTTTGTTTGTGTCCAAGTCTCCACTGATCAATCTCATGTAAACCACATTAGTTGATAGACATGATGTTTGAAATGTTGAGTTAGCATCTGTGCTAATTATTGGTCATCAGCCTGCAATTATTAAGGAGTTAATTTGTTATTGTTAACTCAATAAATATGCATTCCAATATATAACATGAATATTAATTGAAGTAAAATAATTTATTTCAGGGTCTGAGACGACCTGTTTTCGTCTCAGACGAGGTGGTCGGTGGACAATCAAGTGAAACAGACATGGATTAAAGTTCTCTGTCGCTGCGAGAAAGCATCATCTTTTCATCACCTCAGTTAAAGGTAATAGTCACAAAGGTCAAAGGTCATACAAGATCTTTGCTTGTCCGGGCCATTTCTATAGATCCTGTATGTTCGTGAATGGTTGTATAATGTGTTGTATGTGGTACTCTTGGTATTTTATATTCGTGCTTATACTAATTGTTGAGAACATCATTAGATTCTTTCAAAGGATCCAGCAGCGTCAGTAATAATGAAAACACTGCATGTGTGTGTTTGTCCTGTGGCCTCTCCGTCGTGGAGGAAATTCCAAGCCGCTTCCTGTTGTAGTATTTGGCACAGGGATTAATGGCAACCGGCAAGTCCAACTTGATTAGAGGAGGACGAGGCTCGAACGTCCCGTTTTTGAAGCCGTTGCTGGTTTTTGTGAGGCCCGTGAAGCCCGTGTGGCCGCTGATAAGCGTGCTCTTACGGCGAACACGACGAGATTATCAGCAGGCTCTGCTGCCTTCACACAGACCTCTGGGGTCCTGCTGCCTCTGAGATACTGAAGCTCCTGCCCTCTGGACTCACTTGTAGATGCATCAGGTCTTACAGGCGGCACACTCCCAGTTCGTGGTTTCTCCCTCTTGTAGAGCAACTTTCACTTTGTTGCTTCTGTGGGTTTTCAGTTGTTTCTGTTCAGTGGTTTCCACGCACATGGAGGCCTCCTTATCTTGTTTTCTTGGTGTGTTTGTGCCATGGAGTCGTAGATTCTCGACCCTCCTCTCAGCCAACCTCCGCCTCACAGCCTCCAAGTTACCAGGAAAAATAATGACTCGTAAAACGTCTTTTACTGGCCAGAATGAGCTGCGAGAGTGTTTCACACAGCCGCCTCTTGCTCGTATTAACATGACTCCGCTCTGCTGGGGGACCACTGGGTCCACTCACAACTGGCTTCTCATCAATGAGAATAGTTGGCACCCAGGCTCATGAGGTTTCCTTGAGCCAGAGCGCTTCACGTGGAGGAGGTCATCCGACGTTTGTTGGCGCCCGTCTCTTGAAGAGCCGTTTGGGTTCATGCAGCGGAACAGAAATAAAGTTGCTACTTCATGTTCAGAAATGTTCAACCGCCCACTCTCAACACAATGAAGTGGGTAATTTCCTTCTCATGGTGGAATCCATCCTGAATCCATTAGTGCCAGTTTGATCTCGAAGTGAGGAAACGTCTTGGGTTCACACGGAGCAGAAGATAATCAGTTAATTACAGGTCCTGAGTTTCTGTAAGTGGGCTCATGAGTGAAAATACTAAAGCTGCAGCAAAGTGCTGCACTTAACAAGGAACTGATATATGAATGTTTCGCTGTCATTTATACATTTTTGCTTTGAGATAAAGCTTAGAATTCATGAGGTTCAGTTTAACAATGTAAAAAAAAAAAGTCTTTTCTGCTTTTCCTAATCAGTTTTCACCTTATTTTGAAATGAAACGAGGTTAAGGAGGCAGGAAGTAGAAAATGGTAAAGGGCTTAAACATTTGCACTAAGCGGTAATGTTGGACTGCAGCATTAAAAAACTAATAAAAATGACATAAATAGTAAGTTGCATCACAGTGGCTAACATTTAGTAAAAAATTATGTCATATTAAAAAAATAAAAGCCTTGTGCAAACTTTCTGGATCGTCCTTGCAGTCCTGACGTATGCGTGAATACGTCACGATAACACGTTTTTCTGGACGATTAATTGTCTCAGAAAACAAAACACTTGCAACAGTACCGGTATATTTAGCCCAGTTTTATGAATGGTTGTCCAAAAGTTTACTTTTTGTAAAAGTCAGTCAACTTTTGTGGTGCTTTGTATTAGGGGTTGAACGACTACATAATTTTAAAACACGACTTTAACATAATAAAACTCGAGTGGAACACGAGTAGTTGATGACGTCATAGGATCTCAAGATGCAAAAAATAAATAAATAAAACCGCAAAAAAATGTAATTTACAAAAAAACACCAACAAAACATTGGGAAAGTATATTATGCTCCTGCCATTTATCATACTGCAAATAAGTCACAGGAAAACCAAAACTATTAGTTATTATTATTATTATTATTATTATTATTAAGCTACAAAAGTGAAAGAAACATGCGGCAGGTCAAAAACGAAACTTAAAGCTGTGGTGCGCATTAGGTTTAGTTTTACAGATTCATATCTTTATAGTTTTTTTTTATAGGTTTAGAGACTATTTTTTGCTTTTTGTTTGTGAAACAAGGTCAGAGGAAGCTGGTTCTGCTTTGGTCGATTGGACCCGGTGTTACACCATATTCTGTGACCTGCAACAGTGCATGCAACACCGCCCCCTACGTCACAATATACGGTGGTCACAGAATTTCACGCAGCACAGCTTTGCAGATTTTGCGTACGGTAGTTGAACCAGAGGATTGATCTTTAGTGAAATATTTCCACACTATCGATGCATTTTGACCTTTTTGCCAAGACTGGGCCTGCTCCACGCCATCCGTCCGCATGGAGGAATACATTTTGTAGCTTCTACTAGCTAGCCCGCGCTCGGTGCAGATCACGTGACGCAATGACGTCACCACGAATACTCGACGTGAAATTTAAAAACTCGATAGATGTCCTAAGAATCGATGTGTATACTTGAGTAGTCTGTTAAAGCCCTACTTTGTACGATGAAATGGAATGAAACTAACAGGATTAATTTTAACCAATATTGCTCATTCTGAGCGTTTTTTTAAACCATATTTTTTGCAGTATAAGTCGTGGTTTTTTGTATAGTTTGCCTGTCCTGTGACTTATAGGCTGAAGCAACTCATTTATGAAAATTTTCCCATATTTTGAACCAATTTTTGGTTGAGATATGACGGTTTTCATTCATTCTGACTGAAAATATTGAACTACCATTTTCAGCCTCTAGATGGCACTCTAGCTGTATGGCATGCTGTCGTATCATGTAATAGGTAAAAGTGGCTATTAATGACACAATCGGCTTGCCATAGCCTGCCACTGTCGTCTGCCAGGAGCAACCGAATCCGCTTCATTTTGTTGCGCTGCCCTGGCGACATGCAGCTGATTTGACCGTCAAAGTGCATTTAACTAAGGAAAAGTTAGACTGAGACACAACTTTACTATCATTTCGAGCAAACAAATAATTCATTTTAAGTGTTAATCTTGTTAAAGTCCTCCCGTGCACATTCCCGCAGCCGCCGTTTGGCAGCCAATTGATTTTTGGCACACCGGCCCACATTTCCGGGTTGTCAGCGGTGACGCATAATAGATGCGACGTATACGGCGAAGCGACGTATACGGCGAAGCGACGTATACGGCGAAGCGACGTATACGGCGAAGCGACGTATTTATGGATTTTTCCACTTTATCAGACATGTTTGGACCGAAGCGACTTATAGGGCGGTGCGACGTGCACTTCGGAAGATACGGTAACTGGCACAAATGGCCCTCAGGCCACACTTTGGACACACCAACAAAAATGTCTAATTTTATTCTAAAATATTTCTGTGGAATTATTTTATGTTGTACTGATTCTAAAGATGACGTGTAATAAAAGTTTAGAAAACAGTTAATGGTTATCAGTAAAAATATACAAGAAACTGCCAACGAAGTGGCTGAAATATTAAAACGTTAGGCGTTTACTAGAAAATGTCAACAAACCGTAACATAACCAAAAGAAAACATGACGATAATATTGTAGCTTTAAATAGTTCAGACTAAACTGAGGTTATAGTTTGGACTGAGACCCGAGCTTTGGTTGACCGACTCGATTCTTTTAGCGTTTACTGTAAATCAGTTTTTCTTCTCGTAAGAAAAAACCCACCATGAACAATTAGTTTGACCTTATTATTTTATTAAAGGATGCTTTTTGTACGGTACTGTACAGCTGAATGGAACTTAACCTAGATTACCCCCGTTTTTCTGAGAATCCATTTAATTTCTCTGCATTGCGTGAATTTCCCTCCAACTCCTGAATAAGAAGCTGGATGTGTCGCCTACGGAGAAGAAAAGCCGGAGTTTTATTGCTCCTTATTTGTGATCTGTCACACTTGAGGAAATGTGAATGGATCTGTTCCACTGCCTGCTGGCTTGGCAATCTTTGAAAAATCCCCCTTTTGACCGTTGTATTTATATTCTGATGATTATTTTGTGTTAGGATTAGGTTTTTTATTCGGTCTCTTGTTCCAGGGACCTACAGGACTCGTGAGGCGGCCATGTTTACAAGAAGACGTTTGGTCACACATGGGCTGAGGGACGTTAGGGCCGAGACTGACGCAGAGACTCTGACTCTATGAGAAGTCTGGAGTCTGTTTTTATCAGATATTCTCATTAATAGTCATCTTCCTCATACGTTGCTGAAGTTTCTGCAGAAAATTCAAATGTTTGCAGAACTGGGTGTGTGGTGATTTTTTTTATTTTTTTGTCTTTTCAGGATGTCTAGTGAAATTACAAGTCATACACTTTGGTCTTAACTTTGCTGTTATAATCAGTTTTTTACTGCGTTTTTGATTATTTATGAAATACTGCTCGCTCTGTTTTAGCTTCTTATCAGCATAAATGTGAACCGCAAAAGTTATTGTAAATTAGACATTTGAAAAATGTCTAAGATTTTAGGAATTGTGGCTCTAAGACACGATCACTGATTGGTTGGTTGATTGGTTTGGACGAGTATCTGTCCATTTTATTATAACAATAATGATCTTATTTAAAAAGCGCTTCAGCTTCTTTCTGGTAACTACAACTTTTTTATGCTTCTTCTAACTTCTTTCTGCTAATTTCAGCTTGTTATGCTCCTATCAGCTTATTTCTGCTAGTTTCAGTTATTTAAGCTACTTGTTGTTTTATGCTAATTTAAACTTTTTCAGCTAATTCCATATTTATGGCACTCATTTCAACTTTTTCCAGCATAATTCAGCAAAAATGTGCCCTCTCCACTTCCTTCTGGTAATTGAAGCTGATTTCTGCTTTTTTAGCTACTTTACAGCTGTTTTTCTTTTTGCTAATTTCGTCTTTTTTCAGATAATTTCCACCTTTTTGTGCTAGTAATTTCTGCTTCTTTCATCCTAGTTAGGCAAACGTGTTCTGATTTCTTCTGCTAATTTAAGCTTGTTCTACCTTTTCAGCTACCTTTTTAGTTAATTTTAGCTGTTTTCAGATGAATTCGTTTTTCATGGTAATTTCTTCTACTTTCAGCCTATTTAACTTATTTCTGCTTATTTCAGCTTATGCTGCTTTCAGATTTTTCTGCTAATTTAAGTTATTCCATATTTAGCTGTTTTATGCAAATTTTAGCTTTTTTGTAGCTAATTCTACATTTTTTAAGGTCATTTCAGCTCTTTCCTCTTCCTTCTGCTAGTTTAAGCTTCTTTCAGCCTTTTCAGCCATTTTTTTTTGCTAATTTCAGCTTTTGTTTTAGCTAATTTACTATTTTTTGTGCTCATTTCTGCTTATTCAAACTTAATTCAGCAAATACTTGTTCTTTCTGCTTCTGCTAATTTAGGCTTGCCCTTCAATTTGAGCTAATTTCAGCAGTTTTTTTCAGCAAGTTCTGCATTAAGCGTTCACACTGCATTTTTGCAGGAAATTCAATTTCTCTAGTTGTATTTGTAGGATATGCATGTCTCGGGCACTTTTAGCTGCTTTTTAATTTTCATTTTGGCACAAAGTATGTAAACACCAGCCTTTAAGACGAACAGAATCTGTACGTGATGTGCAGGGAATCAGGATGCACCTAATTAAAACCATCAGGTAGTTGGAATAAAAGTCAGCCATGTTTAAAGCCACCTTGTTGTGCCACTCGTGTCATTTATGAACTCTTGTCGCGCTGTTCTAAAAAACTGATGCAGTGTTTTCTCACAATGCATATCTGCTCTTACAGCGTTCTCCTTCTGTTGCCTAGCAACACGTGTCCAGTTTATTAAGGCGTTTTCTTATTTCACTTTCCACCACGGTTATTGTTTCCTCCTTGTTGGCCTTCATTTATGTTTAAATGAAGTGTGGCGTTATTAAATTCATTGAGTTCATCTTTGTTGTTTCCAAAGTTTCCCCACACGAATCAGTTCGTCTTTTTGTCTCTGCTAAATTAGTTACTCGCGTTAATAGAAACGAAGCGGACCGTTAGCTGCAGCGCGCTCAGTTTTTCCAGCTCTTGGCGCATCGTTTTTATTATTTACAACCGGCTGCTTCCTTAGCGGGAAAGCGACCCAGACCGTGGTGCCGTGTCTGGATTTTACAGTTTTTGAGACTCATCTCTGGCTGTTTATACATGGAAGATGTTTTCCTTCAGAAGATTTATGCTTTGGTTACGTTATGATCCCCCGGGAGGTCAAAGGTCACCTCAGAGTTTAGTTGGCCTTCCTTGAAGCGTGACCGACAGTGACCTGCTCTCCCCACCGAATCAAACCTTTCTTTTTCTGTTTGAGGAAACTTTTCTCCTCCTGACGTCATATTTCCAAAGTATTCTGAGCGGACCCCCCCACCCCCGGTGTTTGGCTTTACCTCCTCAGATTAGACTGAGCTGATTGTATTTTACAGAAAGTGATGTCAGACAACGTGCCGAGTCCAAAAACTGCATTCGTTAATTAAAAGGTCTCAGAGCAGCAGGTTCATGATTTATTTCTGTTTTTTCATGCGGCTTCTGATTATTGGAAATTTGTGCGTCATTAAATGACAGCAGGTGAGCTGCGGTTTGCAGGGAGGCGCGTTGCTAACAGGAAGTGCAAGTGAGTCACTTTTTAGATCAATTAGTTGTTGCTGTGATGTCAAAAGTGCCTTATGGGTAATCTTTTCTTCCACATGTGGGCGTCACGCCTGCAGACGAACACAGCTGTCCGTTAGCACACGTGCCGTCGTTCTGTTAGGTGAGCGCACGTTAGCGCTGCTTGTCTGTTTCATTTAATCGTTTTTAATGTTTAGAGTAGTTTTCAAAAAGAGCTGCGCTCGTTTTTCACAAGCGAAATCAACTTTTGATGCTAAAGTTTTAAACTAACTTCTCGTGTAATAGTTTTTTTTTTTACATGTAAACATAGTTACAACCATTTTTTGTGTTGGCTAAGGTTGATTAGTGGAGCTGTCCATCTAATGGGCTCTTTGTGAGAGTTTTATTAATAAATGTCCACTGGTTCATGAGATATTTTGCTAACAGACACAAGTGGTCCAAGTGGTATGTTGACATACAGACAGCTATAGTTCATAAAGTGGCAATAATTAGATTTAGTTAATGTTGAACAAATTCCTTTTCTATGGGTTCCTTGAATGAAACGTCTGAAACCTTGTGGGGGGGGGGGGGGGGGCCCTTTTTGATCAAAGAGACACTGCTGCCCCCTCACTCTCTAAGTAAAATGTATCCTGAGCTGCAAAACCTGCTACAACTGTCACCAAACATTTCGCCCTTCATCCAGAAGGCTTCTTCAGTCTGAGGGGACCCCAAACAAAACCGATTCTCTCCTAACAACCCAGTTATGTTGGTGCTAAGATGGCCTCTGGGGCCCGCCCTCTCCCTCGTCGACAGTCATGTCAAACTGGTTCAAAACGCCAAAGTCCATGCTCAATAATCCAGGTGTAAAATCCATCATTGTTCAGTCGGATCATCTGGACAGTTTCTTTTTTTTTTTTTGTGCTGAGATGTTTCGCCCTCCGTCCAGAAGATGTGATTATCAACTGGTGGCTCATGGGCTACCTCTAGTTTGTCGAAGGGGGGCTTTTCCAGTCAGTGAGTGGGCGACACAGTGGCTCAGCTGGTGGAGCTGCTGCCTCTCGGCACCAAGTTCGCTGGATTAAATCCCGGCCGGGGGCCTTTCTGGGTGGAGTTTGCATGTTCTCTCCGTGTGCTGGACTTGGACATGTCCAGGGTGTCCACCACCTCTCGCACAGTGACTGCTGGATATGGACACCAGTGACCCCTGCAACTCAAAAAGGTCGTCGCTAGCCTTTTAGCTAGCGCGTCTGTATTGCGTGTCACTAGCTTAGCGCTACGTCAGTGCTGGCTGCCTCACAGTAAAAGCTCAACTTGCTCACGGCTGCTTTCCTTTAAGATTCACGCTGTGCGACCAGACTGTTTCTGCTTGATCGTGAACTGAGTTTATAAAATATAGTTTTCCAGTAGACGCCGGAACAAGAGGATTTATCTAACCGTAGAGCTGCTGCTGAGGTTTTGATTAAAAAATAGAAAAGAAGCACAGACTCTGATTGCCTGTGAATATTCTTTATAGTCTGAGTCAGTCCTGTTTCAATTATTGGCCCTCTGATGCTGTAATGCATTCCTGCCTTGCAGCTTTGATTTGTGCGTAAGGTGCGCTTCAAACAATCAAAGCCAAGCTGGATTAAACAGTTTGTTGCTGCAATCCTGCCGTGAAAAACAATCGAGTGGATAAAAGACCCGCCTGTTGCTTATGAATTGTGATTGACGCTTTGAGTTCAGCAAGCCAGCGTGGGACCGACGGACGAACGCCCCCAGACGATCACCGTAAAGGATCAGTGACGCAAAGTGCAGATGACTCTTTCACCTGTTGATCGCCAAGTAGAGAGAGGGCTGGAGAGCTCCGCGCTGGGAGGTCCAGAATGCTCCGGGACGCCCGAGGCGCTGGCGTGGGGCTGTGTGTGTGCGCTTGTGTGTACAAGATCTGAGTTGTGCTGATCTGGCAGGTCGTCATTCCCCACAAGAGTTGTCTTCACTGCAGCCAATCATCTTAATGAGTTCTTTCACTTTCCTGCCGGTTTTAAAAGCAACGTCTCTTCTTTTACCGACTTATTTATTCAACTCAGTTCAGTTTATTTCTATAGCACCACGTCACAACAGAAGTCGTCTCAGGGCACCGAGCACAAACAGTCACATGCGTTATAAATACCAATTAGTAAAGTTATCTATCGAAGGAATCGATTTATGATTAATTTATGTTGGCGTGAAGCAAAACCATCTGCTGCAGTGATGTAGCTGTGGTGCTATTATGTCCAGACGACGGGATGCTTTAATTAAAAACACCAGTTTCACAGTATTTAAACAAAATTTTAAAATTGGATCTCTTGATTTATTAGCATTTTTTAGAAACAATTTTTTTAATCTGTTGCTAAAATTATATCATGTTGATTTGTATTAATATTTTACACGTATAATATATTGAGGCAAAATATACATACAGTGATCCCTCACCTATCGCGGGGGTTACGTGAAAATATGCGACGTAGCGGCGTTATATTTATTTTATGATTTATATATATTTAAGGCTTTATAAACCTTTCCATGTAATGAATTCAGCAGAGGACACGGAAATTCAACCAGACACAGAAAATAAACTTTTTTTTTAATAGACTGGTGGGAGTCGGCCTACATCTGTATTACATGTAATATATATATATTTTTTTAAATCTGTGTTGCAGTGAAGCTGCAAGAACTGAACCGTGATAGAGCGAGGGAT
>NC_056514.1:38110727-38114458 GCF_014905685.2 Nematolebias whitei | reverse complement strand
TATTATATATATATATATATATATATATATATATATATATATATATATATATATATATATAGTGTGTGTGTGTGTGTGTTAATTAGCTACTCCAAACATTTGGTGAAACTGCTTTCTAGTCTTTATATTTCTTTAAAGTAAATGATTGGGGCGGTCCTTTGGGTGGCTGAAGATTAATCTATGGTAGAGCTGTCATTTCTAACCCGGAGCCCGGCTCCGCCCAACCCGGATTCAGACTGGGCCGGGCCATAATGATGTGTTTAATGTGCAGGCTGGGTCGGTGTCGGGCTTTTGTTTGCATCAGCGGACGCGTGCGGCTGACAATCCAATTATATGTCATTATGGCTTGCCATACAATAACCAGCTGCACGCGGCCATTTGACCGCGCGCTGACCGGCCTTGAAGGAGGTAAAAAGTTCAGTTAAGCTTCAGATAAACTGCTGCCACCAATCCATCAGCCCAAATAGATGTTCGTTCAGCCGCGGCACTCAGTGACGACCCAAACAGGCGAGATCACAAAATATCTGACATGTCAGAGCAGGGCCCGTGTCTGAATAATGCAGATTGCAGGCAGAAGCAGCTCCAATCTTCTGTCCCGTTTACTCAGCCGCGCTCATTCAAGCCCGACCGTTAAAAACTAAATAAGGCGGTTTTCCACCCCGCCTTACAACTTAGCTGTTTTTTTGTTACTTTTTCTTTTAAATAACATTTTATTTCCACTTTACAAAAAAAATCTCAATTTGTACACATCCTTTATGATCGTCTATTGTTGTGTTTGTTGTCCACTGTTGTCATCACTCTTTGTTAAAATCAGGTCTCTCTTGTGAGTCCCTGAAGCTCAGTGGAATTAACCTGTAGAAATAAAGGTTGAATGAATAAGCTGTCAAAGATTAATTAAAAATGTTGGGGGGAGGGGGGGGAGGTTCGAACCTGTAGTTACTGTTAATTCGTTGGGTCGGGTGGGGTTCGGAAATGATGGCTACGGGCTGATGCTATGGTCGCATTTTTTTGTGCCTGAATGCAACTCTAATCTAGTGGGGGGGGGGCAAGGCCACCATTGGCCACCCCCTGGCTCCATCATTGTACCTGGTGGAGGATCAAATTGCTCCCTCCACTCGTCACTGCGCCGCCTCGGACAAGAAAAAAATCAAACCTCCCTCTGTTCTCCACAGTGAAACTCCTACACACTTGAAAAAAAAAACCATTCTCTGTTCACAGTCCAGAAAAACACTTGTATTGAAAACTACAAACATTCACTATTCACATCCCTCATTGGCTTGTTCTTTGAGTTTTTCAGCTCTTTTCACACATTTAAATGGAACGTAAAATAGTTCTGGTGATTTGTTCTCGGGTATTTGCAGCGGTGGTGCCGGGTTCAGATACCCTGGCAGTCTCCTGAGTCAGCCCCACGGTCACATCCTGCTGGTTTTAGCTCATTGTCGCTCACTGACGCCCGTGATCTTATCAAACGCAGGAATCATCGAACCTGCTGTTTCCACCGGTGTGCATTTTCACTTGCATTTGTTTTGGCTAAAACCATTTTCACGAGACACAACTTTGAGGGAGAGAGGTAAAATAAAGACAACGGCTTTGAACTTTAAACATCATTTAGACTCTTTTTTTTTTTTTTCCCCCCACAGAAAATATCTCACAAATTGTTAAATCTGTGCAGTTGGTGCTTCAGGGAATGAAAACTCCCGTCTTCTCCGCTAATATTTACGCCCAGGAGTATCTGAACAACCAACCGGTGAGTTTTTTTTTAATGAGCCAAAGAGTTCAGGACAATTATCGGTGCTACAGTTGACTGGAGTGAAAGAAAAACTTCTTTTTGGTATTTTATCAAAAAGCTCTTTAAAGAAACAGAACACTGACACTTTATACTGCGGTGCACCTTTAAACTGATAATAGACCGATGCCTGGTTATCAGGCCTTTTATTTCTCCTCCAGATATTTAATCTTGAAACTGACTCATGTTTCCCTGAGTGTAGCCGATACATAAAGGCGTAGTTCAGCTCTTTGAAGTGAGGTTGTTTTCTGAGCAGTTAATATCTTACCTGTTGTAGATATAGTAGCTGTTTTAATGTTTATTTCTGACTGAATTGATAAGCTGACAGTAAGTCCAACTGGGGACAAAGCTCAAAGTCTTAAATCTCCAACCTATAAAATGCAATAGCAGCCCGTGCATGTCCTTCTATAGAAACCTTTACAAGATCTTCAGTTTTGCGTTGATTTGGCTGAAATATTTTGATATTCCTGCGGGAAGTGCCCCAGGCTGCAATAGGCATGCGCCAGCTATGAAACGCTATAAAGAATTTAGTGTTCAGCTACGATAGCACACTCATGTTCATCCAGTCATACATGAAGCAAACACAAACCCCATTCAGCCCAGCTCACATTTACCGTACGAGCACAAACAATGCACACACAAACCATTCATACCCTTTCTATAGAACCCCACTTCAAAAGCTCTGAACTGACACTTTAATATTAAAAGTGTGAGGCAATCGTCACGTGTTCGGCGGTTCAGATGAAGGTGAGCTGCATTCACACCTTTACAAACCCTGAGCGTAAGGAAGGCTGCAGCGTTTCACACCGTAGATCACACGTGAAGCTTCGTCAGGGGTTCAGATCTTTTCGGCTGCTTTCCCTTCAAGAGCACGTGTTGCTTCGACGTGAAGTGTTTTTGTACAAGCACACGTGGAAATAAACACGAAGGTGCTTTCTTTTTGTTTTCTAACACGACAGCCTGAGCACACGGCTCTAATCTATGTTTAATACTGAGGTTTGTTTGGAGCCAGAACCGTTGTGAACAAGAGGAAGCACTTCCTGTCGAGGTGGATTTATACTTCCACAAGATGTGAGACGACAGATCTCTAGTTACGTCGTTCCAGATGTCTTTGTCTCACCGAGTGTTTATAGTTGGAAAGATGCGGGAGATAAATCGTCATAATTCCTCCCTCTGCATGCGTCACATGGATAGTTAAGCGTATTCTCACACACCTCAGGATGTAAAAGAAGAAGCTACAGTCGACTGTGCTCTGTTGGAGCCTTTATTAACAAAAGGAGCTGCTGTCACTGCCGCAACTCGCGCTGGACACAGAACAAAGGCGGAGCTAGCTTATGATGAGAGGAGCTAGCTAGCTCTTATCCTGCAGTCCCACACGTAAACACACCTAGCTCCACGACCCCCTTCTGGAGAACTTGTAACATTAAACCTTTGAGGGACAAATATTAATATATAAACAAAAACGATGATCACAGGGCACATAGAGATCGGACAGTGGAAGAAAGGCTCGTTGTCGGAGTTTCCCCTACCGTTATTCAAGGAGGGCGCCCCGCCCTGTAACAGAACCGAGCACCCCGTCTACCGAATGCCCCGCCCTGTCAGCAGAACCAAGCGTCCCGCCTACCGAGTGCCCTGCCTATCGAGTGCCCCGCCTACTGAGTGCCTCGCCTACCGAGTGCCTCACCTACTGAGTGCCCTGCCCTGTCAGCAGAACCAAACGTCCATTGTACCGAGTGTCCTGCCTACCGAGTGCCCCGCCTACTGAGTGTCCCGCCTACCGAGTGCCCTGCCCTGTCAGCAGAACCAAGCATCCAGTCTACCGAGTGTCCCGCCTACCGAGTGCCCTGCCCTGTCAGCAGAACCAAGCATCCAGTCTACCGAGTGTCCCGCCTACCGAGTGCCCTGCCCTGTCAGCAGAACCAAGCGTCCAGTCTACCGAGTGTCC
>NC_056514.1:38105348-38110717 GCF_014905685.2 Nematolebias whitei | reverse complement strand
GTCCTGCCTACCGAGTGCCCCGCCTACCAAGTGCCCCGCCTACCGAGCGCCTCACCCTGTCAGCAGAACCAAGCTCTCCACCTACCAAATCCTACCCTGTCTACAACTGAACCACTAACGTAGCGCTAAGCTTGCGCGCCACTTCTCTTCAAAGCCACCCCTCCCCCCGACAACTGCCGCTACTCACCAGCACCCCCTCATCTTCTGTCAACAAAACCCCTAAAGATACGAGCACCCTCCCATGGCATGTAACCTAGGGGAAACACTGTCTGGTATTTCTCTGTTTACCGTCAATCTTCTATCCTGCTACAGTAACAACCGACTTCGAGGAACGGACCGAATTTAATGAAATGACATGCAGAAGAAGCATTCGCTTTTCCACATAAACAAGCACACCCACAAAGTTCTGAGCAATCGCACAATCCACGCCGCATAGTCAGCGAGACACAAGTTCAGACTGGGGGCACAAGACATGGTGTCAGGGGGTGGTAAGAGACAGAGGTTATGCAATCTTCGTCACGCAGCAGCGTCAGGATGGAAGTATAAACCAGCCTTCAGTTTGTATGCGTCATGAGAAATATGAACTTTGTTGAGGTACCTGAAATGGAGTCAGTTGAGCTTAAAGTAAACAAAAAAATAGCTAGCTAAAGGCTAAAATATAAATGGTAATGAAGAAAAAAGCTAGCTAAAATCAAAAGTATCAAAGCAGCTGCTAACAGTTAAAAGTAGCCAAATGCTAGCTAGTACAATTGCAAAATGCTAGCTAAATCTGCTTGAGTTACTGTAAAGTAGTAAAATGATAGCTAAACGTAGGAGAAAGTTTAATTAAAACAGCAAAATAATAGCTAAACGTAGGAGAAAGTTTAATTAAAACAGCAAAATAATAGCTAAAAAATATTGTAGCAAAAGGCTAACTAAAGGCTAAAAGTAGCAGGAATTTATTTATGTATTTATGCTTGAAGTGATCTCCACTTGTTTCTATCAGGGAAAAAAATTATAAATGAAGTTTGGAAAAGTCAAAATGTTGCAAAAACCTAAAATCATAACATCAAACTCCTGAATTAGCTGCATGTTTCAATTTATATAGATCGTTATAATTGCACAACGTATGCACAAAAAAAATTAAAATAAATGTACAAGGGGGAAAACCAGGAAAATAAAAGCGAACGCTCAGTTAATATTCACACTTTTATTGCACATCAACTTGAACTCAACACATAAAGAAGTAAATGTGAACCTCTAGGTGAGATTGAGTCGTCCGGTAAAGCAAGAATACTTTCATTAATACACAAACTATTGCAATAAAATACTAGTAAAACATTAAAATAAATCAAATCCATATACATTTTTATAATTAGGGCTGCACATGGATTTAAAAGTATTGATATTGCAATATCAATGCTTGCAATAGCAATATTGCAAATAAATATAACAAATTACAAACAAATTGCTTTAATGTATATATATATATATATATATATATATATATATATATATATATATATTTGACAATCAATGACATGTTTTCTTTCTGTTGTGCAACAATATTAATGTTGCAAGTCAATACTGATATTTGAAAATGGAAACGTGAAGTATATGATCAAATATTTGCACTTCTCGAAGAGGAATGATCAAAATTTATTAATTGTAAAAAATGCAACCTTCCATTGAATTACATAACATTGAGTTATGCCACTAAAAGAACACACAATATGAAATATAATTTCCAACAGAGCGGCTGAACAAAGGATCTGTTGGACCGTGTTCAGTCTTCTAAAAGGTTTTCACATTTGTGCCAGCCATTGACTGATCTCAAACCAGTTCTGTGGTGTAAAAATGAGCTGTCCCATTGATCCCACTGGTTCTGAGAAGAGGCGCCAAATGGAGTTTGTGCTTACTCGTTACTGTCCCTGACCTTTGACCCGGTTGGATGAGTTCCTGTCGGTTCCTAAAGCGACCGATCACCTAGTAGTGTGAATGCTGAGTCAGAATCTCCAACTACTGTCCGTCTTCTTAGCTTATTTTAGCTTGTAGCTATTGTTTTTCTTACTTTTGGTTTTAGCCACTGTTTTGTTAATTGTAAATTTTAGCTAATGTTTTGGTCATTTGAACTTTTATCTACTGTTTTAAGTTTTAGTTTATAAGTATTATATTGTATAATTAGTCATTTTAATTTTTAGTTACAGTCTTAGTGACTGTAGCTTTTAGCTAATTTAGTGAGTTTGACCTTTTAGGGACTGCTTTACTTATTTTTGTTTCAAGCTATTGTCTTGTTAATTTTCGCCTTAAGCAATGTTTGTGCTAAATTAGAATTTTTAGCTATTTTTTCCCTACATTTAGCCTTTTGCTACTGTTTTGCTAATTGTAGGTTCAGCCACCATTCGCTAATTTTACTTTTAGCTACTTTGATTTGACCTTTTCTGCATTGTTTTACTACATTTTGCTTTAAGCTACTGTTTGGCTTATAGTAGGATCTGTCACGTTTTATTTTTTCTTTTAGTTTGTGATAAATTTACCTATAGCTATTGTTTAGCTACATTTAGCTTCTACCTACTGTTTTGCTTATAGTAGGATCAGTCACAGTTTATTTTTCTTTTAGTTTGCGATAAATTTACTTTTAGCTATTGTTTTTGCTACATTTAGTTTTTAGTAACTGTTTTGCTACATTAAGCTTCTAGCTTCTGATTTGCTTGTAGATCAGTCACAGTGTAATTTTTTAGCTTATGATAAATTTAGCTTTTAGCTATTGTTTTGCTACATTAAGCTTTTAGCTACTGTTTGCTACATTTAGTTTTTAGCAGTTGTTTTGGTACATTTAGCTTCTTGCTACTGTTAGCTAAATTTAGCAGCTGTTTTGCTTGTAATAGAATCAGTCACAGTTTATTTTTTTAGCTTATGATAAAATTTCCTTCAGCTATTGTTTTTCTACATTTAGCTTTTAGCTACTTTTTGCTACATCTAGTTTTTAGCTGCTGTTTTGCGTATTGTAAGTTTAGTTAGCTAATTTAAACTTTAAGCTATTGCTTTTCTACATTTAGCTTTTAGCTACTTCTTGATACATTTAGTTTTTAGCTGCTGTTTTGCGTATTGTAGGTTTAGTTAGCTAATTTAAACGTTAAGCTATTGTTTTGCCAATAGTTACTTTGAGCCACAGTTTTGTTAATTTTAGCTGTTAGTTACAGTTTTGTTGACGTTGGCGTGCGTTGTTTGTTTTAACTTTATCTCATTCTTAAATTTCAGCTGTCATTCAGCTGTGTGTTTACACATTCACGTCTTTAGCTGTCGCCTGAGTTTCCAAGGTTTTTAGCTGTTATAAGTGCAGTTGACCACAATTGGCAGCGTTTTAAGTGAACAGTTTAAGCTCAGTCAGATAAAAGTTCCTGCCTGCAGGAACTCGAAGCGGTTCTCAGAAGGTTCTCGAGTTTAAGTCACCGCTGAACCTTCAGCTCGTTTAGCTGCTTAATAAAAATAAAGGTTCACTGTGAACAACATTTCCAGCGTTTTATTGAGCAAAACGACATGTTTGGTGCAAAAGATCAAAGTTTAAAGCGCTTGCGTCCCGGGGAGGGGGAGCATGTGCAGCCAGCAGCCGTGCACTCACTTAAACTCACTCAGTGCAAACAAGAATCAAATCGTCTGAAACTCGATAAAAGAGGAAAATAAACTTTATAGAAGAAAAGAACGCAGGCCAGCTCTGGTTTAATGCTACTCCAGGGAAAAAAGGAAGAAACGCCTTCAAACCTAAACTTTCTGACATCTAAACCCGTTTTGGAAACGAGCAGCGGTGTGTTTCGGAACAGTGAAGTCAAAGCTCGTGATCGTGCGCTCTGACGTGCACGCTCCGCGTATGCTGGACTCGGATAAAGAATTTAAAACAGCTGGAAGCTGAAGCACAGCGTCAGATTTTTCTTGTTTAGTGGTGTTCTGTGGATTGGCACGTATTTCCCTTTAACTCTAAGTCTGGTAGACGTGCACGAGCTTCTGTGAGTGAGTCGGGCATCGTCCAGCGAGAGCAGAAACTGGGTCAGACATGACAAACAGGCGGGTTTTCCCTGTCGTGGTGTCGAGACATTATTCGTTTGCATCTATTTTTTCGTGCCTTCGCCTTCTCGTGTCTGTTTTTGTGCTCCCTGCTTCCACTGTCCATGGAAACGTGCACGGAGGGGAGAGTTATTATGCTTGGCGTGTCTGCGGAGGGTGCGCTTTCATTTGGACTCGGCCCAGCTGATCAATCTCCATGTTGGCTCAGTTTCAGCACCGTGAGAGTGTGTGTGTGTCCACACGTAACAGCTAAGCTTTTAAACTACACAAACCAGACAATGGAAAAGTAAGGCACACCGGGTTAATCCCATGTGGAAGTTACTGTTTCGACACAAAGGTGGGGAGGAGAACACAGCTGGATTAACGGAGTTAGTGTTAACCACACAACAAAGGGAACACACAAATATATATCTTCAGCTAAAACACAGTGTGAACGCTGAGAGCTGAACAACGGCTGAGATTTGGTGAAAAACGAGATGTGTTAAAACTAGCACAACAGAAGCTAAAATGAGCAAAACAGTAGCTAAAAGCTAAAAAAGTAAAACTGTTGCTAAGGGCAAAAATGAACAAAAGCATAAGTAAAAGATAAAATGAAAAAAATCTAAAATTAGAAACCATGGCTAAAGTTTAAAATGGGCAAAACCGTAGTTAAAAGCTAAAATAAACGCAACTGTTGCTAAGCTAAAACTAGCTATTCATAGCTACAAGCTACTGCTAACAAAACAGTTGCTAAATAATAAATTTGACAAAACATAGCTAAAACTAGTCATTCATAGCTACAAGCTACCGCTAACAAAACAGTTGCTAAATACTAAATTTGACAAAACATAGCTAAAAGCTAAAACTAGTCATTCATAGCTACAAGCTACCGCTAACAAAACAGTTGCTAAATGCTAAATTTGGCAAAACATAGCTAAAAGCTAAAACTAGTCATTCATAGCTACAAGTTACCGCTAACAAAACAGTTGCTAAATGCTAAATTTGGCAAAACATAGCTAAAAGCTAAAACTACTCATTCATAGCTACAAGCTACCACTAACAAAACAGTTGCTAAATACTAACTTTGACAAAACATAGCTAAAAGCTAAAACTAGCCATTCGTAGCTACAAGCTACCGCTAACAAAACAGTTGCTAAATACTAACTTTGACAAAACATAGCTAAAAGCTAAAACTAGTCATTCGTAGCTACAAGTTACCGCTAACAAAACAGTTGCTAAATGCTAAATTTGACCAAACATAGCTAAAAGCTAAAACTACTCATTCATAGCTACAAGCTACCACTAACAAAACAGTTGCTAAATACTAAATTTGACAAAACATAGCTAAA
>NC_056514.1:38103775-38105338 GCF_014905685.2 Nematolebias whitei | reverse complement strand
TTGCTAAATACTAAATTTGGCAAAACATAGCTAAAAGCTAAAACTAGCTATTCATAGCTACAATCTACTGCTAACAAAACAGTTGCTAAATACCAAATTCGACATATAGCTAAAAACCAATTAGATCAAAATTGTTGGCGTAAAGTGAAATTTATTTAAACCATGGGGACAATCTGCAAACAAAACAATAGCCTACAGTGGAAATATTACTAGCTAAAAGCCAAGAGGTGCATATGATGACAAAAATAGAACCGGTATGCTGAAGTAGATTTTACAAAACATTATTTTTGAAGAAAGCTAAAAGAACTTATTGTATTTCATGGGAATATTTTGTAAAAGTCAATGAAATCCTGGTTTTCTTAGATTACTATTAATTGGCTTTTGTAATGTGCCGTATGTGGATGTTTCTGTTGGGTGCACTGAGATGACTTCTGTTGTGACTTGGCACAATATATAAATACATTGAACTGAACTAACTTGATAGAAGTTACAAAGTAATGAAGCCATAGCACTGTACTCCTGATCTAGCTGATCATTTTGGTGTATAAATAATCGAAATAGCACAAATATCTGGAAGTTAAATTGCAAAGAACACATGAAGGAAACTACAAACAGGAAAACAACAGTATGAATGCTGACTCAGCTTTCACTCAGTCAACAAGTGTTTGAATAGAAGCATCATTTTAAAGGCTGGGTTTGATCTGTGGCGTCCTGTTGGGGATTAAAACAGTTAATCTCTCAGTGCGAGAGTTTTCTGGAAAAGAACGGAGGCTCTCACACTTTAATAACTCCTGCATGATATGCAAACATATGGGTGAGCGGTTTGGTGAAGCTCTAAGTCTGCAGCAGGTCCTCTTGGAGGACTCTTCCTCTGGCACCGAGAGCGCTTGGAGGACTCGTGTTTGAAAAGTGCCGGTCGTAATCACAGCAGCAGCTCTTCAAAACACGATGACGCCCGAGACCCGTTTGAATTCATCGTTGAAGGAGAGGTAACGTTTGTGTCCATGCTGGAAACAGACTCCGACAGATTGCTTTCTGGTTTCATGCACAAATTTGTCTGAAAATTCTTCTTCACCTGATCTTAAATGGCCAACCAAAATCTGAAACATTGACTGACCGAGAATTAGCATTTTATATATACAAATAACTGAGTCTGACTGCACTGGGCTGATTAGATCAGATTAGATTAGATTAAACTTTGTTGTCATTACCCATGTACAAGTCAACAAAATCCAGTTTGTCATCTAACCAGTAATGCAATAAACAGCAAATGCAGCATTTGCATTATTGTATTACTATAATATGAACATGACATACAAATATGTGGGTAGAATAGATAATATATGAATGCACTTTATACACGATATACAGATTGGTGTGCTACAGACCTATATACAGATTAAAGTGTTATAAATATATCAGATGGATGTGTGCACCTTGAATTATGAACAGTATAGTTTATTAACATAATATACAGTGGTATGTACAATATGAAAACTGTAGTATAGTCTATAGTCAAGAGGAGAGATTGGGGAGGAGTTAATGGATGATCTAGTTCAATAA
>NC_056514.1:38099719-38101265 GCF_014905685.2 Nematolebias whitei | reverse complement strand
ATAGATACAGATAGATAGATAGATACAGATAGATAGATAGATAGATACAGATAGATAGATAGATAGATACAGATAGATAGATGCTGCCACTTTCCCTGATCTTTTATGCTCATTTTAATTTGTGTAGTAGAAGTGAGACTAAACCCTAAACCCTTTAAAGGCCACCATTTCTATTTAGTGTATTTTTATTACAATGTAGACAAGTAAATTAGTTTACGCAGGAAGAACTATTTCATTATCTCTCCACAGTGAAATAGGACTGAGCATTGAGATAAGGTGTTTGTTGTTTGGAGCCAAACATCAGATCTGTAATAAAGGATAAAATTAAATAATTGTGTGTTTTTGTATTTCAGTTTTATTTGGAACAAAGAAAGACGTGACAGAGCAGCAAAGTTATATGTTCACTTGATCTCTCTTTACCTTTCAACATGTATTTGTTTAATCTTTATACTTTCACTCATCCATCCATTCATTTCTGTTTCATATATTATATTAAATAATTCATTCAACCTTGATTTATACGTGTTAGTCTCATTGAGCCTCAAGGACTCATTAACAAGAGAGCCCTGTTAGAGCCCTACATTCATCTACATACATTAATGTAGCCCTTTTGGTTAAATGTAAATATTATTTATGCAAGGTCTCATGTCATATTGATAGATTTTGCAAAGTGTGATATTTAGAGCAGAGGTTCTCAAGGTTTTTAGATCTGGGGAGAAAATTTTTCCGGGACTCCTTCATAGATCTCATGCTGATTAAAAACTACCTGCAGCCATTTTTAACCCCTAAATGCCATGATGATGATGATGATGATGATTATTTTTGTTGGGTTAAGAATGTTTGTTTTAATGATGCATTGGTCCACATATTTATGTACTTTATTATATTATGCAACATAACTAATAATTTTAATTGTACACGCCCTAAGCTACAGCTCATATTGTGAATCTAGTGGTTACTTTACCTGAGAGGTTTTTAATAAGTCATCCACTGGTTTATGTGATATTTTGCTAACACTATAAACAAACATACTGATTCATGCTCAATAATCCAGGTAGAAAAATCTAACAAAGTTCAGGTCCTCTGGACGGATTTTTAAAAAAATGAAAAAATTCTTGAGACGTTTCATCTTTTTTTCCAAAAGACTTAGTCAGTCACATGAGTCAGCATGAAATACACAACATGCTTCAGCACAAAATACATGACGAGTCAGCACAAAATACACGAGTCAGCACAAAATATATGACATGAGTCAGCACGAAATACATGAGTCAGCACATATTACATGACATGAGTTAGCATGAAACACATGACATGAGGCAGCACGAAATACACAAGTTAGCACGTATTACACACATGAGCCAGCATATATTACACAATACAATATGAGTCAGCATGAAATATACACCATGAGTCAGCATGAAATCCATGAGTCAGCACATATTACACGACGAGTTGGCATGCAATACAGATGAGTCAGCACAAAATACACCAGTCAACACATATTAAACGAGTCAGCATATATTACACAACATGAGTCAGCACG
>NC_056514.1:38093522-38099709 GCF_014905685.2 Nematolebias whitei | reverse complement strand
CACATATTAAACGAGTCAGCATATATTACACAACATGAGTCAGCACGAAATACACGACATGAGTCAGCACAAAAAGCAAGCCATGTCAGCACATATTACACAACATAAGTCAGCACGAAATACATGCCATGAGTCAGCACATATTACACAACGAGTCGGCATGAAATACAAACTGGTTGATCCACTATGAGAAGGTGCTATTTATGAGACTGAGTTTGTTGCAGCGCCTCAGACTGAAGAAGTCTTTTGGATAAAAGACAAAATGTTTCAACATTTTTTTTATTCATCCAGAAGATCTGACCCAACTTTGTCAGATTATAAACAAACACACTCATGCACATGCACATTGTCACGTTTTGCTCTAACCGACAAACGTTACGTTGCGATGCTTCAGGAACTGGAAGCACCGCAACGTAAACTCATCATTTCTAACGGTAAAATAAAACGGTGCCTCTGTCGGGACGCTCGGTTGTCAAGGTGCAGATTACTTCAGCCACTAATCTCCCATGGGTTCATTCAGGAGTAGATATTAACGCTGAGGCGGGCTGGGTGGGTGGAGGAGGTTAAACAGCTGAACGCCGGGGTCAGAGCTGTTACAACCGAGTTGAGTGAGTGATTTAAATGCATGGCCTACTTGGACCGGCAGGACATCTGTGATTAGGGAGAACGTGATGCCCCTGAGGTTACGTGGCTGCTTGAACTTCTGAATCTTTTCTTCTTCTGTGGTCTTCCTGTTCTGATTGCATCTTTGTAGCAGTTAAGTCTGGAGTCTAAGAAACAAGCATTAAAAAGCAAACAATTCTGTTTTACCGTGCGAAGAACGAGCGTTTTATTGTCCGCGCACTCATCAGTCTGCGTTCGCTCGTGTTTGTTTCTGGTCCAGAACTGAAACAGATGTGAAACATAATTGAATTAACGCTCTGCCAGATCAATTTATAAGATCCACAGCAACGAGGCAGATTTGGGTCCTGCTCATTGTAAAACAAATGTGAAATTTAATTTGTCTAAACGGTCGTACATCAAACCCAAGGCTGTTCAGAGACATTAAAAGACAAACATTTATTTTCTGTGCAGGTATGCAGAGCATTCAGGATCTTTTCTCAGGAATTATTTCTGTGGGATTTAGACAACTTCAGTTTAATCACTTTTTAAACTTTAGCAGGCCAACCAGTCATTTTTTCATCTTTCTTTCAAACTGCATGCGCTTCCAGACATTTTTGTTAAAATTCGAGTTTCAAACCAGAAACATGTTTAAGAAAAACTGGGACACATGATCAAAGTTCATGCTCAATAATCCAGGTAAGAAATCCAACAAAGTTCAATCAGGTCGTCTGGACGGTTTCTTTGTGTTGAAACTCATCCAAAGGACTTCATCAGACCGAGGAGCCACGTCCACAGGCAGCACACTCACATAGTGGGCCAACCAGTTTGATGATGATAAGATGGTTTCTGGAGTCCGCCCTCTCCCCTGTCGACTCCTCTGAGGCAGCCATGGCCAAAGTGGTTCAAAACATGGTCAAATGATCATGCAAGACAAATGATCTTACATGGGTTGAAGGATTTGACCTGACCTGGCATGTTGCGTTGGCTTAAAATTCAACAGTTGCATAATTTTAATAGGAATTTAGAGGATTTTAGGTAGTTTAAGGAACATTGCTTTCAATGTTCAGTGTCAGGGGGGCTGTGATCAGTCTTACATCAGCCACTGGCCAAAAGGATGGACCAGCACAGAAGATCAACATCATCAGGCCAGGACTCTGCGGTCTACACTCATCTCCAGGCCAGCGGTCACTCTTTCAGGGATGAAGATGTTCACATCCTGGACAGAGAGGAACGATGGTTTGAGGGAGGAGTAAAGGAGGCCATCTTTGTGAAAAGAAACCGTCCATCATTAAACAGGGGCGGAGCCTCCGGGTTCAACTGTCCCCCTCTTACAATGCTGTGATTGCTAGTATCACTCAGCCCTCTGTGAATAGCAAGTGGCCATCGGGGACTAACAATCCATCGTTAGGCTGATGGTTAGGCCTGTCATGATAAAGTTTGCTGGGCGATTGTCTCAGAATTTATTGCGATAAACGATAATATTGTTTGAAATTTGGCAATAGTTAGTAATTATTGTCGAATTTAAGAATAAACTATTAATTTTTGTGTGTAGAACCTTTTTTTGACCACGTGATGGCAGCATAAGACTGTTTGAACCGAAGGATGGATAGTGAGGGAGCGAGCAGCGTGTCTCTAAGAAAAATGAGAGGGAGGCCCCTTGACGTGACATGGGCTGTTTCTCTTCGGTTCTCAAAATGGCGGACGCTCTGTGTGGTTTTAGCTCTTTAGCGTAGCATTTTTCACGCAAAGCTTTTAATAAAAAAATCAGTAAACAAGTTCTCAGCTTCTTTTTGCAGAGAAAAACAAGTTTTTTAGACGAAGGCACGGGTTTCATCCGTGAATTCTGGAGCTTTGACAAGACGGAGGTTTTTTCCCCGAGGTCGGCCTGTTAGCTTAGCTCGCAGCTTAGCTGCCTTTAACAATTTTGGACTGTTAAAACAGATTTTAGAGGAAAACGAGAAAGGGAAGGGTCAGTGAGGAGCTCTGGAGTTGATCCATTTGTCATCCAGTGTCTTCAGTAGAAAGAGAGAGACACGAAGAAACGATAAAGCCGATAAATGAAAATGAGGTCGATAATTTTTAATTTATCATGCGATTAATTTATTTATTGTTTATCACGACAGACCTACCGATGATCCTCCTTTATCATGTGAACAACCAGTTCTGGATGTCAACAACAAACTGGTTGTTCCACTATGAGAAGGTGCTTTTAATAAGACTGAGTTTGTTGTAACTCCTCAGCCTGAAGAAGTCTTTTGGATAAAAGACGAAACGTTTCAACAATTCTTATTTGGTACCACTTTACGATAAGGCTCCCCTTATAGATGGCTAATAAATAATTTACATAATGTTTTTAATTCCTCTATAAACACTCTGTAAATCATTAATAATTGTTTATTATGCATTAATTAAGGGTGAGAAAGAGACAAAACTGACCAGTTTCTTACCAAATCCACTCATCCATATATTTAATCTAGAGTTGTTATATTAAACATTTAACACTAAGTTACGACCTTGTAAGCACAATAAGCATTTATAAACCTTTTTTTTTAAATATATAATAATAGTTGTACATACTTATAATGCAGTGATAAAGTACAATATTATATGCTAAATAAATATAAATGCTTACAAGGTCGTAACTTAGTGTGAAATGTTTAATATAACAACTCTAGATTAAATATATTGGTGAACAGATTTGGCAACAAACTGGTCAGTTTTGTCTCTGTCACCTTTAATTAACGCATAATAAACAATTGTTATCAGGTGTTTATTGAGGAATAATAACATATATATATAAACTATTTATTAGCCATTTATAAGGGGAGCCTTATTGTAAAGTGGTACGTTTTTTATAATCTATCCAGAGGATCTGATTTAACTTTTAGATTTTTCTACCTGGATTATTGAGCATGCATCAGGGATAGATTAGGATTATAGAGGCTAGACACAAAACTATCAAGTGTTTCTTTCCCCGGTCTTTTATTTGATGCACTTTGAATTCTGCTTTTCTTTATATTTGACAACCGGCTCCAGCTGTATGGAAACATCTGCCCCAGTTCGTTGTGTCTGAGGAGGAAGATGGGGCAGATTAGCGGAACGCCAGCTCCATGGAGCAGATTAGGGGAACACCAGCTCCACAGACCCTCCAGCAGGGCATTCCTCTGTTTGTACTCCGGCGGTGGAAAGTCACGCTGTTAGCGCCCTTTGATTCCTCGGGCCGGCCACTTCATTTGGTTACAGGATTAGAGCGCTAAGCCTTTTAGTGGTAAGCTGGTTACACGGAAATCTAACGTTGGTTTACGTAGACAGAGAAACCCTCGCACCTCGGGGATTTTCCTCTTCTGAACTTGGAGACTCCTCCCCTGCCGTCCCCGGTTTGGCACATGCACGCACCAGTGGCCATGTGGATTTTTCTGTGCTGGATCTGCGGCTTGTGTGCAGGATTTGTGTGACTCCTTTCTGCCAGCGTCGCTGTGTAAACTCCAAACAGTCACGAAGGCTCTGTTGTCGTTGCAGAGCTCCCCGGGGCGCGTGTTGGAATAAAATCCCGGATCGAACGACTCTGAGGAGAAGACGACTCAGGTGAGGAGCGCTGGCTTTGGTTTGTGCAACAAGAACCTGCCGTGGAGTCACTTTGTGCTCAGAGAGACGTTTGCTCCCGTGATTGACGGGTGAAGTCCCGAGGACGGGGTTTGTTTCTTCACAAGCGCGCGGCTCAGATTGTTTTTAGGAGAGGATTTGTTGAAACTTTAAGCCTTTTAGTTTGTCGGCGTTAAGACGGTGGATCAGCGTCACTGCAAACAGACCAGGTGAAAAGAGCTGATGTCAGATACGGAGACAAATCTTAGAAAATCTTATTCATTAATGTCACGTTTAGCGTCAGCGCAGGGGCCATCGGATACTGCTCGCTTTATGATTTAACAATATGAATAATCTGAGTTTGTTGTTTGGTCCCTGTGAGACTTTAATCCTGGATCATAGAAAATATGACTTTTTTTTTTTAATTGTGACGTTCAAACATAAAAGCACATTCAAGTTTTTTTTACATAAATATATAATAAAGGTGGAGTTTCAGAGTTCACTAACTTATGCCCCGCCCACCAGCTCCATTTCATATATTTTTATTTTCATTGACCTTAATACATCATAGAAGTTATGACAATGACTTTGTGGATAAATTGTACAGATTATTTTATAAAGATGAGTTTCCACCTGAATTTTTTTAAGCTTCAGACATTTCAAAGCTCCGTGCTCGACTTAAATTGGCAGAATAAAGCAGAAAGAACACAAATTTGCTCAATTAGACAGAAAGAAGCAAACATTACCATAAAAGGGGAAATTATATGAAAAAAGCCGAAATTAGCGACAACATAAAACAACCGAGAAGTAGCTAAAAAGGCAGAAAGAAGCTGAAATTACAAGAAGGAAGTGCAGAGAGCACATTTATGAAGAATTAGGCTGAAAAAAGTTGACATGAGTGCAAAAAATGTGGAATTAGCTGAAAAAGTTTAAATTAGCATAAAAACAGCTAGCTGAAATAGTAGAAAAAGCTGAAACTTGTAGGAATAAGCTGAAAGGAGCATAACAAGCTGCAATCAGAAGAAAGAAGCTTGTTCTACCTTTTCAGCTGGCTTTTTAGCATTCCTTAGCTAATTTAATTTGTTTTATGATAAATGAAACTTTTTTGTGGTTATTTCTGCTACTTTCAGCATAATTAGTCTGTCTGCTAATTTCAGCTTTTTATTCTCCTTTTAGCTTTTTCTGCTCTTTCAGCTACTATTTAACTGTTTTATGTTAATTTTAGCTTTTTCAGCTAATTCCACATTTTTTTAGTTAACTTCAGCTTACTTCACTTCCTTCTTCTAGTTTAAGCTTCTTTCTGCATTTTCAGCTACCTTTTAGCTTTTTTTAGCTACTTTCCTAATTGTTGTGCTCATTTCTGCTTATTTAAACTTCAGTCAGCACATATCAGTTATTTCTGTTTTCTTCTGCTGTTTTAGATTTGTTCTTCCATTTCAACTACATTTCAGCATGTTTTTAGCTAATTTCAGCTGTTTTTCAGCAAGTTCTTCTGCAACAAGCATGCACACTGTATTTTCACAGCAAATGCAGTTTCTCCAGTTGTTCTTTACATTCTGCCATAAATTCAAACGTTTTGGAGCGTGTATGTGACAAAGACAACCGTTTGTGTTGTAGCTGACTTCGGTGCGTCTCTGTCCTGTTTGTGCGTCTCTCAGTTCTGACGGCGTCTAGATTCAACCTCCAACATGAAATGTTCCCCTCCTTCAGAGCGTTGTTCTGCAAAGGGTTGATCTTTTAAATGCTGAATTCATCAGTAGCTGCATGCTATCATGAGTTGTGTCGGTGAGGTCACATGTCAGTGTCTCAGCAGTTAGTTCCTTATTGCTGCGTTTGTTTTCTTCACAGTCTGTGTCTGCAGTCCAGTTATCTAAATATGAGAGGTAACTCAGAACTTTGAGTGTCCTCACTGGAGCAACCGCTTGGATGTAATTTAAAGATTAACTGAGAGGTTCTGACAGCTGGAGCTGATGCGAAGTGATCGGGGGGGGGGGGGGGGGGG
>NC_056514.1:38090636-38093422 GCF_014905685.2 Nematolebias whitei | reverse complement strand
CGCTGCTGCAGAACGCGCTGCTGCAGAACGCTGCTGCAGAACGCTGCTGCAGAACGTTGCTGCAGAACGTTGCTGCAGAACGCTGCTGCAGAACGCTGCTGCAGAACGCGCTGCTGCAGAACGCTGCTGCAGAACGCTGCTGCAGAACGTTGCTGCAGAACGTTGCTGCAGAACGCTGCTGCAGAACGTTGCTGCAGAACGCTGCTGCAGAACGCTGCTGCAGAACGCGCTGCTGCAGAACGCTGCTGCAGAACGCGCTGCTGCAGAACGCTGCTGCAGAACGTTGCTGCAGAACGCTGCTGCAGAACGCTGCTGGCTTCTGCAGATGCCTCATTTTGGACTTTCAGCACGTTGACAGGAACGTTCTCCAGTGCACGTTTGAAAATGTCCATTTTAAGGCTGCGAGGTAATATTTTGAAAAGATGATTATAGGCTCATTAGAGCAGGGTTATTCAACTAAACTGTGCAGGGGGGCCACAGTTTCTGAGAGCCAGCAGCTCAGGGGCCGGACATCAAGTGATTAAAGTCATTATGTAAATAAACTAAGTTTTATAATGATCGGTTACCTTTTAAATTTTTTTATTATATTGCATTGAATCATAAATGCAATAAACATAACCCAGAGCCCCCCCCCCCCCCCCAAAAAAAAAAAAAATATATATATATATATATATATAAATGAAGTTATTGGTGGGCTGGATTGAAGTCACCCGCGGGCCGAAAATCCCTCACAGGAAACAACTTGGTAGACAACAAAAAACTTCATGATGATCACATTAACTCTTTGAATACATCTATTTTAATTAGACTTTATTCAAAAATCACTGCTTGTCCCTTGTGGACCTTTTTGTCCAAAAAGAGGAAATACATTTTGTTTCCTGTTTCCCGTTTCCTCCGACAATATTCGAGTTCGATGCAGGAGAAGACTTTGATATCTCTTGAAATAAACAAACGAAAATTGACTTTTTGACATTTTTCACTTGTTCTTTGCTCAATTCTTTGGAAAAGAGTGGTTTATAAAACTTCCTGTGACAGCCTTTTTGTACTTTTAATCAAATAATCAGAATGCACTTTATTATCGTTGTATGGAAATACAGTGAGATTATGTTCGTACAGTCGTCTGAAAGATGGGCGGAGTGCACGTTGCTGCTGCTACTGGAGCACGGCCCTTTATCCTTCTTCAGAATACTTTATGGATAGAAAAGGGGGGAAAGCCATGAGGATAGGATAGTGGTATTACAAAAAAAAAAGATCTCTTCACACATTGTCCTATCAGGACACGATTTAAAACATTAAAAACTACCAGCAAACACATTTATAAACACATCACACATGCGTTTGACGGCAAGACTGAGATTTGTCCATGAAGCACTTCCAGATAGATCACAGTCCTGATAAGATGTTGGTCAGCCGGCACAGTTCTGATAAGCCTTCACAGAAGTTCTCGGGGGGGGGGGGGGGGGGGGTACGATAGACAAAACTTGTCTTTAGTTTACACATATCTCAGGAGAAATGTGATAAATCAGCCTGTTTTCGAGGTCAATCGGGTGAGTCCGATTCAGATAAGCCACAATTGTTGATTTTTCTCAGGAAGACTTTTTTTTTTATTTCTCGTCAGCCTTGAGTCCTGCTGGAACTTTCAAGATCCAAAATGGACAGATTAGTTGGCATTCCACTGGTCCGTGCTTATGAGCCTCCTCCAAGGTCGTCTCCAACATGCTGGCGAGTCCCAGAAGCCGCAGGTGGCCTGTGATTCTTACAAATCTCTTCCATCTTACGGTTTAGCTCATAAATCAGCTGATTTTGAGTACTCGAAGCACAAACCAAACCTTCACACAGACTCTGCAGTTTTTCCACGGCCAAATCTGCTGCCGCCGTCTTCTTTAATTGTCGATAACATGGTTATCCACCGATGCCAGAAAGCAGAAACGCTGCTATCATGAATCAAATTATATAAATGTCTTCGGCGTCCTCCTGAGACAGAACAGAAAGACACATCAGCTTCCAAACTCCCCACGGATCCATGACGTATCCTGCCGCTTGAGTCTCAGCGGGGCATGAGGGCTCTCCAGGACCCTGTCGCTTTGTTGGAACGATTTTGTCGATTGTGTTGAAAGTCCAGCTGACCAGATCCATGACAGTCGTTTTTGTTTCAGAAGATGTGTAAAATAGGAGCTCCGACACACAGAGAGCAAAATAATCAGGAGGAGAACAGGAGAGGGAGAGGAGGTGTCCGCCTTGCACGAGAGTCTAGAAAAATAAAAATAAAAGACTTGTTTATTTTTTGTGTCTCTTGGCCTAAAAAGCTGCAGCATGACATTGTGAAAGATTATACCTGCTTGTTCTCTGGCTAAATGTTGATGCTGGTTCTGCTTCTGTTCATGTTGGTCTGAAATTGAACATCTTTCTGTTTCTCTTCCTTGGAGTTGCATCAACAGCTGCTGCAGTAATGAGCTCTTTCCAAGCTTGTTGGAGACTTGGAGCTGTGAATGCAGACAAACACCAACAGGATGTTTAATTTCAGTTAAAGATGTAATTTTATTCAGTTGAAAATACAAACGATGGTCACGTTTGGCCTGAAACGTTTCCTCCAGCTGCCCGAGTGCTTTGGTTCTGCTGCTTTTTGGATCAAGTCAAAGTAACTTCTGTGGGTGGACGCAGACCAACACAGCCCGAGCCCTCTGGCCTCCCCGCTGGCAGACGGATCGGGCCGAGCCCCTCCCTGCCCATCCGAGAAATCACTTTCCCACTTTGGCTCACCAACACAGACAACATATGTCCATCTG
>NC_056514.1:38071373-38090236 GCF_014905685.2 Nematolebias whitei | reverse complement strand
ATCCATCCATCCATTTTGGTCAAACCTTAAAATTAATGTGATGTGCATCCATCCATCCATCCATCCATCCATCCATCCATCCATCCATCCATCCATTTTGGTCAAACCTTAAAATTAATGTGATGTCCATCTGTCCGTCCATCCATCCATCCATCCATCCATCCATCCATCCATCCATCCATCCATCCATCCATTCACTTCAGGTCACGGGGTCACTAGTGCCCATGTCCAGCTAACGTCATATGATAATTTATGTGTTGAGTTTGACTCTCAGCTACTACCACAGTAATTTGAGCTTAATATATGTAAAATTGTTTGACTTGAAAGCTTTTTTTGTTGGTTGATTTTGTTGAGCTGTAGTAGACGTAGGGCTGCACCGATAAATCAGCCCCGATTTCCTTAATTTTGGGAAATCGGAAATTGGCCGATACTTGCATGAGAAACCGATTTTACCGATTTTTTTTTGTTTGTTTTAACAACAATTGTCTGAACTTCATTTATATTTCCAAGCACCACCTCATGGCCAGTTAAAACAAGTTTGTATTGTTTCTAGGATATTGTTCAAAGGTATGTTTTTCAACAAAATAAGATTGAAAATTGAAGGTGCATTGTGACCTTATAACACCTGACAGTGTCGATCATTAAACAAAATCGTTATCGGACAAAATTGGAATCGGCAGGTCAGACTTTTTAGAAATCGCTGATTGGCCAGAAAACTGCAATCAGTGCGCCCCTGAGTGGACATCATGACTTGGGTTCACTCTAAAAATGTAACCTTTATTTAACCAGGCAAATCCCATTGAGATCACAGATCTCTTTTGCAAGGGAGACCTGAGCCTGAAGGCAGCCTAACATGCATGTTTTTGATCTGTGGGAGAAAACCCACGCAAGCACGAGAAGAACATGCAAACGCCACACAGAAAGACCCCAGGTCCAACCAGGGATTGAACCCAGGACCTTCTTGCTGTGAGGCAACTCTGCTAACCACTGATTGTGCCATTATGCTGCAAAATTACGTTAATCACTTGTAAATCTCTTCTTCTTCTTTTGGCTGCTCCCTTCTTCAGGAGTCACCACAGCAAACCAAGTCACACGAAGACTTGGCAACTATTTTTTTCACCGGATATCCTTCCTGACTCAACCACAGACCACTGAGCTACCACAGCCCTCTGTGTGGAGCAGAGAGCTGCTGTCTAGGGCGTTCAGGGGAGCAGATGGTGGGGTTTAAGGGCCTTGCTCAAGGGCCCAGAGTGGGGCAAATGAGGGAGGAGGCAGGTGTGGGTGCTTCACCTTTGCCACCCACATTTTGAAGTTGTTGGTTGAACTGGCGATCTTCCGATCACAGGTCCACCTTCTCTAACCTCTGTGCCACCACTCCCAATCACTCGTAAATGTACAATGTTTTATTTAAGTCCATTCAGTGGTTCTTGAGATATTTTGCTAACAGACAAATTGGGTTAACTCCTATAGTTAATGCTAAAGGTTTAGGCAAAAATCTTGCACCAGGATTAGCATTTTGAACATGTGTTGTGAGCAAAGGCATTGCAACAATCAAACATGAAGGGGACGTGTTCCTCTTTTCGCAGCTTTCTTGGCGCTCTGTTGTTTCATTCATTTATGTGATGAGTCAGTATTTGGGTGAAAGTCGTTGTTCTCTTTGGAGTCAGCAGGAGGTTTGGGCGCATCACTCACGGCTCTGTTCCTGTTGAAACTGCTGCTGTTTGATGGTAGACTGCATCTCTCCGTCTTTAATGTTATCTTTTGTTTGTCTCTCATGTTAATTTGTATATAGTACACCATATCACACCATACCACTTTATCTATAAAACGCTCAAAAACAGCAACATGGCCAAGAGGGGGCATAACTGTTAAGACGTTTAAAATCATACAACAGGATTTTGAAATGCATATGAAGTGAACCAGAATCAAATTAAAAAGCAGAATTCAACAATCGTGTTTACATGACAGTTTAGTTCATGGAAGGGTTCATTTCACTCCCAGATTGGTCTTTAGTCATTACTCAAACGGGCCCAGGGAAAAAATGTCAATGCACGGATTCCTGTTGGGGCCATTAGGTGAAAGCAACATGACTTCTGTCTTGTTATTAAAATTTAGGAAATTTAAAGCCATCCAATCCCTGATGTCGACCAGGCAATCAAGGATTGGATAGAGCTTGCACCAGTGTGCTTCAGACGGAAGGAAATTTGATAATCATCTGCATAAAATGAAACTGGATGTCATGATTCTGAAAAATAGCTCCTAATGGCAGCAGATATAAAGAAAAATGAAGAGGTCCAAGAATGGAGCCTTGTGGTATCCCCCACCAAAGAGCCGCAGATATGGAAATTATATCCTTGATGTTGACACAACAGCTTCTTTCGGAGAGCTGGGACCTGAACTATCTGAGGGCTGACCCTGTGATGTCCACCCACTGCTCAAACATGGAAACGAGGATCTCAAGGTCAGTGGTGTCAAATGCAGATGTAGAGTCCGATAGAGCAAGAAGCACAGAATCACCAGAATCCTTGGTTACAAAATATCATTAAACACCTTCAATAGAGCGGACTCAGTGCTGTGATGAGATTTAAAGTCTGATTGGAGCACCTTGAAAATAGAGAGATCCTCCAGGAAACATTTTAACTGGGAATTAACTGTTTTTTCCAGTAATCTGGACAAAAAGGGGGTCTAGAGACAGGCCTAAAGTTGGATACCACTGAGGAGTCTAGGGTAGTTTATTTTAGCAGAGGTTGCACAGCAGCATGTTTAAAACTTTTGGGCACCACCCCTGAGGTTAAACTGCTGTTCCCAATAGGGAAAACAGGCCCAGAATGGGAAAGACCTTCTTTACAAGTCGAGGAGGGACAATATTGAAGGGGGACCCAGAAAACATCATGCTGGACATCAGCTGCTCTATCAGGGACAGTGAGATGGTCTCACAGTGGTCAAACACAGCTACACATGGAGTCATGATGGATGGGTCATGACCTGGTGGAGAAATGAGCGCCCGAGTGCGCTCAGCTTTTCTACAGAGAAGTGGAGACATTTCTCACAAAGTTCAGTGGAAGCTTCCAGATGTGCAGAGGCCTCTATATTTAGAGGATAATTTCAGCGTATTGCAACAGTGCCACACATGTGCTGTTTTATTAGAAACAGAACTTATTGTGCAACACAGATCTTCTCAGCATCAATGGTTTCTGCTTTGTTAGGTTTTTATTTTCTCGTGTCGGTCCAAATTTGTATCAGATCGTTGGCCTGTCTTCACATCCAGTTTCCCAACTTTGAATACTGTGACGTTTTTAATCACGTCCAAGTAGAATTTGGATCCCTCTCCGCTGTGCTTCTGCTTTTTCCTGCAGATGAGGATGAAATCTGTGAATAGCAGCAATAACTACAAACGATTGCTCGACCTGACTTTGTTTATGGTTTTATACAGTAAAACTGCTTTTATTCAAATGACCAAGTGCCGTTTTTAAGTGTTTTAAAACTTGTTTAGTCGTTTCTTGTTGATGTTTGATTGATCTTCTGTTAAGAGATAACACTGAACTGTGTTCTGGACTGATAAGACAATAATGCCTAATTAATACAATCATTTCCATCTGACAGTTAAGTTGGAGCAAGCGAGCTTTTTGAAATTCTTGTATTTAAAAAAAATCCTGGATTTTTTAAGTTTTTACAAGCAGAGTTGTTGATTCTGCCCATCCAGGCGAAAAAAAACCTGTCAATAATCTAAAATAATTTAGAAATCAATTAAGCATTTTCTGTGAGTGGACTCCGTTTTACTGTATATGAAGCAGACAGGCCAGATGTTTGGCAGCTGGCATTTGATTCATCTGTTTCAGGTTTTGGTGACTATTTGTAAAATGAAAACAAAAAAAAAACACTAACTCAAACGCCATTTTTTAAAGCCGTACGACCAAATGTCCCGGTGGAGTTTATAGATATTTTCTAAGTGAAACAAAGTTCTCTTTAAATACAGTATTTTTCACCCTATAAGTCACGTTGTTTTGCATAATTTACATGCCCTACAACTTATATGCTGAAGCGACGTATTTATGGATTTTTTTCTCTCCATATTTATAAAATAATTTTTGGTTGAGATATGACCGTTTTCATTCATTGTGACTGAAAATATTGAACACTACCATTTTCAGCTGCTAGTTGGAACTTGAGAAGTATGGCATGTCATTGTGTCATATCAATCAACCTTTATTTATACAGGTAAATCCCATTGAGCCTCGAGGACTCATTTACAAGAGAGACCTGATTTCAACAAAGAAAGATGACAACAATGGACAACAGCAACAACAATAAGCAGTTATAAAAACTCATACTACAGTTTTTTTTTTTTAACAAATAGGATGGCTAAAAGGAAAAAGGTAACAAAACAAAAAAAACAGCTAGATTCCAAGACAAATGTATAAAACTAAAAACAGGAACATGTCATATAGTAGGTAACATGTAATGTATGTAACATATAGTAGGTAAAAGTGGCTATTAATGACACAATTGGCTTGCCGTAGCCTCCCACCTTCGTCCAGCTCGCTTGGAGCAACCGTCAAATCTGCCTAATTTTTCTGTGCCACCTGGTTTGACCTTAAAGTGCATTTACTAAGTAAAAGTTCAACTGAGACACCTTTTACTATAATGTTGAGCAAGCAAATAAATGCTTTAGGTGCTTAACTTGTTAAATTTGGGAGAAATGCACAGCGAGTGCTCCCGTGCACGCTCCTACTTCTGCGTATTGGCTTTTGAAATGCATCTGATTTGACCGTCATAGTGCATTTATTAAGGAAAAGTTGAACAGAGACGCACCTTTATTATAATTTAGAGCAAACAAATAATTGTTTTTAAGTGTTAATCTTGTTCAATTCTTGTTAAAGTCCTCCCGTGCACGCTCTTGCGGCCACCATTTGGCAGCCAATCGATTTTTGGCACAACACCGGCCCACATTTCTGGGTGGTCAACGGTAGGGGTGGGCGATATGGCTCAAATATGATATCGTGATATTTCAGAGCATTCTGGCGATAACGATAAATTTCGTGATATCAAAAAAACAAACAGAAATCATAGTTATTCATTTGACAAAATTAACTTAACATGTTGCTTTGCAGTATTATATAAAAACAAAAAAAAAAGGGTTAATTTGACTGAAAGTACTTTATTTAGTAAAGTTTTCAGTCTCCAAGTATAAAAGTAAAAATGATATTTCTGTTATTTAGATTCAAAACGTCTGCACAAAATATAGACCAAAAAATCCACCACAAAAACCAAAGTGCAGGTGCAGTTTCCCAAAATGAATAAAATAAAGCCTAAGATCTGTTGAGCATAAATGTACAACAAAATGTTTCCTTTAAATGAGCTGTAACTTCCAGAACTTGACAAGGTGACCAGCTGACCCTGAAGCTTGTGGTGTTTCAGCTTCTTCTGTTCCTGCAGGAATGATTTCATTTCTCTCATGCTCTGTCTTTGATCACCTTACATCATGAAATTAGCATATCATGATATCATTTATTTTCCCGGGCAAGCTTTTTTTTTTTTACCAGTATTATTGTGAACGATATGATGTGGCCCAGCCCTAGTCAACTGTGACGCATAATAGATGTGATGTGTACGGCGAAGCGACATATTTATGGAAGTTTCCACTTTATTAGACATATTTGGACTGATGTGACGTGTATGGTGGAAAATACGGTAATTTAGAAATCAATGAAGTATTTCCTGTGAGCGGACTCAGTTTTACTGTATGAAGCAGACAGGCCAGATGTTTGGCAGCTGGAGTTTGATTTGTCAGTTTCAGGTTTTGGCGACTATTTCTAAAGTGAAAACAAACAAAAAAAAACACTTGCTCAAACTCATAGCTCATTTTTTAAAGCCGTACGACCAAATGCGCCGGTGGCTTTCATAGATATTTTCAAAGTTCTCTTTAAATTTATAATTTAATTTCTTTTTGTATTTCTGGTTGAAGAAATGGCTCCGGCAGCCGGTCCAACTGGATTCCACGTTTTGACATTTGAACACGTCTGGATAATTCAGCAGTTTGAACAACATGTTCTGTTCGGCCCCCCAGGCTATAAAAGTTGCCCTGCTTGTCATCCAGGACGTTTGTTTAATGGTTTGTCATTTGTTTTGCGTACTCAGGTAGCAGTTAGTTTTGGAACGCAGTTTTTGGACGCCGTGTTCCTCGAAGCTTCTTAACAGAGTAAAGAACCAAAGAAAGGAGACGGCACGTTATAAAGCAGCGCTGGTAGCATGGGGAAGAATCCTGAACATTTTAAGTTTTGCCTCAGTGGAAAGACAAATAAATATAAGTAGTGAAATTGGATTTCTGGTGAAAATCAAGTGTAAATGCTAATCACTGAATGATCTTTGCTGAAAGCAGCTGAAGAAGCTGAAACTAAGCTGAAATAATTGCAAATTTAAGCTGTTGAGAGCTGAATTTGAACAGCTGACATTTAAACTAAAAGCAGAAAACAGAAGAAAAATGGCAGAAATATGTTGAAAAAAGCTGAATAGAGCAGAAATGTAGGAGGAAAGAGCAGAATAAGCTGAAATAAATACAGAGGCTGGTTAGATTACAAAAAAATTGAAATTAGCAACAAAAAAAAAGCTTAAAAAAGATTAAATTCACAGAAAGAGGCTGAGCGTAAAAATGTGAAATTATGAAACAGAAGCACAATAGGCAGAAATTAGCTAAATAATTTGTAAAAAAAAAAAGCTAAAACTGAAATTTTGACGGGTGGCAGCCATTTTTAATTTTGATTTGACAGTACGGTGTGTTGTGGTTCACTCTCAACTACCATCTCACCAAATTTCAGCTTAAAACAGCAAAATATCAATGAGTTAGTTTTTTCTTTTACGCTATGGTGGCCATCTTGGATTTTTGAATGGGATTCAGTTTGTGATGGGAACATTCTCAACTATAACTTCAGCTCTATATGTGTAAAAACAGCTGAGTTAAAGCCATTTAAATTAAGCTTTGGTGGCCATCTTGAATTTTTTTTTTTTAATCCGTTATTTATTGGGCGTTCTTTCAGCTACCACCACACCGAATGTCAGCTTAATTTCTCTAAAAATGGCTGATTTACAGTATTTTTCCTTTTTAGCTCAGGTGGCCATCTTGAATTTTTTTTTTTTTAATCCATTATTTATTGGGCGTTGCTTTCAGCTACCACCACACCGAATGTCAGCTTAATTTCTCTAAAAATGGCTGATTTACAGTATTTTTCCTTTTTAGCTCAGGTGGCCATCTTGAATATTTGATTTGCAACCAGTCTATGAAAAATGACTAATGAAAACGGCGTATTTGTTTGCAAATTATGTTGCCATGGTAACCCAAAACGCCAATAAAAGTAATAGCACACATCACAGTGTGGAGCTGTTGTTTTGATGTAACGTTTGTGGGGGTACACGTTGCGGTTCGGGCTGCATTAAAGTTTACAGAATTGTTAAATATAAAGTTAAGAAACCCTTGTCAGGTGGATAATAATAGGTGCTGCCTTTCTAGGCAGTCCCAATTTAGAAGCAAAATGCGTAAGAAGTAGCCAAAAAAGCTGAAATTAGCTGAAAAAATCTGAAAAACAAACTAAAATGATGAAATAAAATAATGATAATAATCGATAAGGAAAAACGTGGCTGAAAATGTTGAATTATAAGTAAAAATTGCACAAATACCAAAAGATATAGCTTTTGTGAGATTGCTTAATAAGCATTCACATAAAAACGACAGGTTATTATTTGACTGCATTTGTTTAGTTTTCACTCCAAATATTAATATCAATCGTTCCTATCTGAGCTCACTGTTGTCTAACCTCTGCTGGGTTTGGTTTGCATCTTTAAAAGTGCACGAGTGAATTTTCTTCCTACATGTCGTCCCACATTTCTGTGCACCCCCACCTGCCTCATGTTCCCAAAGCCAGCGTCGGTTGGGGCCCAGGACAGGTGCAGCAGTGAACGTACAGCTGGTCCCACAGTACAGAGGTTATGTGGTATATCCTCCAAGAAAACAGGTTCAAACAGGTACTGAGGCACGTAGGACTTGTGTCTGACGCACCCTGGCTGCGTTTGTTCTGCCCCGTCAGGGCTCACCTATAGGGTGTCGCAGATAAAGGTATCACGTGTGGCTCACACGAAGCTTTGGCTTCAGCTGAGGACGATAAAAGACCGTCCTGCGGGTTGACGAGTTTGACGAGCGACTCGTCACCGGGTAAAAATATCCCTGAACGTTTGAGTGTAAGAGGACGTGTTCAGCACTGAGTTCAAGTCTGTGATCATCCCAAGCAAGAAAACTGAGAGGACATGGTCGGCTTCAGATTTGGAGGTTTCCCTTCCTTCGCGGGTCTCCACAGCAGATCATCTGCCTCAGTCGTCCTCTATCCCAGCATCCTCCTCCTCTGTGGTCTTCCTCACTAGCAGCTCAACATCCTTTAATACATCTTCTGTCCCTCCTCTGCACATCGTCAAAACATCTCAACCTCTCTGACTTAAGCTAGTTTCTTTCTCCACCTGAAGTCGAGGAATCGTCTCTCATTGACGTAGTTGTGTGTGACGAAAAGCACAGTTTTGTTCTGGTAGAACCGTGTTTTTCAACCTATAAGTCACGTTTTTTTGCATGCATGCCCTGCAACTTATACACGGAAACAACATATTTATGGATTTTAACCCCCCCCATATTTATAAACCAATTTTTGGCTGAGATATGACCGTTTTCATTCATTCTGACTGACAATATTGAACACTACTATTTTCAGCCACTAGATGGCACTCAAGCAGTATAGCATATCGTTGTATCATGTAATAGGTAAAAATGGCTATTAATGACACAATCGTCTTGCCATAGTCTGCCACCTTCGTCCAGCTCGCCTGGAGTTACCATCATAGCTTCATTTTGTTGCACCGCCCCGGAGAAATGCAGCTAATTTGACCATTAAAGTGCATTTATTAAGCAAAAGTTCAACTGAGACACACCTTTACCATAAAGTTGAGCAAACAAATAATTGTTTTTAAGTGTTAATCTTGTTAAATTCTTGTTAAAGGCCTCCAGAGCACGCTCCCGCAGCCGCCATTTGGCAGCCAATCGATTTTTGGCACAACACCAGCCCACATTTCAGGGTCAGTGGTGAGGCTTAGTAGATGGGACGTATACGGCAAAGCGATAATTTTATGGATTTTTCCACTTTATTAGACGTATTTGGACTGATGCGACTTATAGGGCGGTGCGACGTGTACGTCGGAAAATACGGTAGCTTCATCCGCCTCGCCTTGACAAAAGGCCCGAGCTGAACTTTTTCCTCACAGGAGTGTTCACAGTGTGTTGCGTGATTGGTCAGAGGTTTGCGGGCGTGTTTGTTTATGCGGAAAAGAGCTCGGACGGCAACGTTGCCGTTTGGCTTCAACTTCTCTGCTTCCAGAATCCGGCTGCTGTGCGTGCAGGCACCGTGGAGAGCTTCGAGGAGCAGTAAATGCATCTCTCTGTACCGCGCGGCGCTCTTTCCTTTCAAGACAGATTTGTGGCAGATGCACGGACAGAGTGGCGGGAAGAAGGCCGTGCTGCGACGTGCACTTCAGACGGAGTTTGCAACGAGCCTTGGTTCAGGCAGAACTCTGCATGAAACAGCATGTTCAGCTCATCGGCGGGTTTTCTCGTTGGCATTACAGCTGCTATGGTTGGTTTCTGGACGGGTTCCAGATCAGTGAAGCCTGTTCTGCTCACATGCCATGTTTAGAGAAGACACGCTGTGAGATGTTCCCGTCGCCACTGGGCTGAGATGAATAATTTGATGAAGTTGGATAAAATAACCTGGCAACAAAAGTGCTATTAAAATATCAATTAGCAGTTTCATATATAGGCATCGCCTCATTTCCCTTTATGTTTTTTTAATTTGGTTGTTTGCTTTTGTTTCATCTCTTTCAGCGCTGGCAGCTGAGGTTTTATCTGGATTACATAAATTACCCACGTGCCTTTTGGCAAAGTGCTCCCTTAATAAAACATCATCCAAGTCTGTCAAGGTTAGTTTGGCTGAAGTTGTGCCAGCGTGTGTCGACACACTTCCCCTCTGAACGTGCGTTTACGTGCTTGGCTCAAATATTTGTTTTGAATTATTTTAGGTTTGTTGCAAATTACTGACAAAAAGTGGAACTTTACACGGTTGTCGCTTCGCACAAGCTCATTGCTGGAAAAGCCTCGTAGTGGTGTATTCAATGCTGCGTGACCTTTCACCTCCATGTGCCGTCTGAACTGGGCTGTCCCACTCATGTTGGCATCATCTTCTGTTTGTAAAGCTAACAGTTGTTCAGATCAACTGCATTCGGTAAATAAATACTCTGTCCCGCTATACGCACATTTAAACACGAGATTAACTTTACCTGAAACATAGTTTGGTTTAACATAAAGATGCTTGATTAAGGCTATAAAATAAAAGGTATCTAGAAGCGTCGGTGGTTTAAATAGTTTAAGGGTCATCCTTAAACTTAAAGCTTAAATCATTTTTCATGGAATAATCACATTAAACACAAGTAAGTGTATGTTTGCTGTGATTAGACCTGTCGCAATAAACAATAAATCAATTAATCACATGATAAATTAAAATTATCAACCTCATCTTCATTTATCGGCTTTATCGTTTATTCGTGTCTCTCTCTTTCTACTGAAGACACTCGATGACAAAAAGCTCAACTCCGGTTCCTCACTGACCCCTCCCTTTGTCTTTTCTATTTAAAATCTGTTCTAACCGTCCAAAATTGTGTTTTTGGATCGTTAAAAGCAGCTAAGCTGAGAAGCTAAGCTACGAGCTAAGCTAACAGGCCGACCTCGGGGATAAAACCTCCGTCTTGTCGAAGCTTAAAAATTCACGGTTGAAACTTTTGCCTTTGTGCAAAAAGTTGTTTTTCTCTGCAAAAAGAAGCTGAGAACTTGTTTTTAAAAGCTTTGTGTGAAAAATGCTATGCTAAAGAGCTCAAACCACACCGAGCGTCCGCCATTTTGAGAACCGAATAAAGGAAGGAGAGGCAGCCCATGTGACATCAAGGGGCCTCCCTCTCGTTTTTCTTAAAGAGACACGCTGCTCGCTCCCTCACTATCCATCGTCCGGTTCACACAGTCTTATACTGCTATTCGGTGGTCAAAAAAGGTACTACATTCAAAACAAATTAACAAACATTTCTTTTTACGTTTGACAATAATTACTAATTATTGTCAAAGTTCAAACAATATTATCGTTTATCGCAATAATTTCTGAGACAATTAATCGCCCAGCAAAATTTGCTATCGTGACAGGCCTAACTAAAACACACTTAGTCTAAACAGTGTTGATATTTTCTCATGTTTCAGCTGTGCTCTGCGGTCATTCAGACACCCGGCAACATTGTACGTTGATGACATTTCACTATGACATTATAAAATAATAATAAAACTAGGGGTGCACCAATTACAGTTTTCACTGATTTCTAAAAAGTCTGACCTGCCGATTCCAATTTTGGCCGATACCAATGTTGTTTTATAAGCGACACTGTCGGGTGTTATAAGGTCACAATGCACCTTCAATTTTCCAATCGTATTTTATTGAAAAACATACACTTGAACAATATCCTAGAAACAATACAAACTGGTTTTAACTGGCCATGAGGTAGTGCTCTGAAATTTAATTTAAGTTTAGACAATTGTTGTTAAAACTTAAAAAAAAAAATCAGTAAAATTGGTTTCTCGTAAGTATCGGCCGACCGCCTATCATGCAAAATTATGGAAATCGGGGCCGATAAATCACGATAAATCGGCCGTCCGATTTATCGTGATTTATCGCCCCCCTCTGTGCACCCCTAAATAAAACTATTTTACAAATATGTTTGTATATTAAAGTGAGCAAAAATGAAGTGTAAAGAACCAAAACACTAGAAGTGAACGCCAACCTTAAATAGTGGAAGTAATGATGATTAGTAACCGTAACAAGGTTAATCGATCCCATCACAATACGATATGATATATCGATAAGATCAGACACCAGTGTTAGTATCATTTGTTTCTGTAGATTTTCAGACAAAGCAAATAAAAATCAAGATGAATGAACTGGACTTCTGTAGCTGAAGACGTGTGGCGTTCCAGACCTTAAACTGCAGGACGGTGGTATCGATATTATCAATGTTTGGATCAGTCCATAGACCCCTACCTCTCTGAGGATAATTTCAGATGAAATGTGGTCGCTGTGAAAACCTCTAATATGTGTCTGATTCAGTTCCACATAGAAATCAGATTAGTCTTGATCAAACTGTCATGAAGGAATCAGATATGGGTCACATGGGGACACAAATCAGACTTTGGCCACTTTCACCTGCAGTGTGAACTCCAGGTCGTCTAGCAATATAAGTTGGACCTGTTTGCCTTTTTTTGTACAGTGCTTTGCTGTAGCTTCTAAATTAGTGCTGCTTGTGTGATGTTAAGTTTCAGGCCTTCTCTTGTCGAGATCAGTCCGACGCTCTCCGCGCTCGTGTGAAAAAGCCGAGGGAGACGTTTGCACAGGCATGTCTGCGATGTGGTCGGGAGCAGCTCGTGTTTTATGGAACATACTGTACTAAGCTGTGGCGCTGTAGTAAAGTTGCTAAAAATAGACAGTGCGTATGAAGTGGATCGAAAGAAAGAAAAAAAGAAAAAGCAGGACGGAATGTGAAACAGACTCACCGAGGCGGTTTTGTTTTGAACTCTGAGCCAGGAGCTCAGGGATGCCTGGAAGTTCAGGCAGGCTGAGTTCACATCAGCTCAGAGGCGTATTACCTGAACTTTTAACTAAGAGCAGGATTAGGCAGATTAGGATCTTATGTGCTCGTTTTAAAGGTTCAAGTTTAGGTTTAAGGACATGATAGATTCATGACTTTCATTAGAGAATGAACCTGCGGTCACATTTAGGACGTCGGCACGGATCTCTGTTTGAACACAACCAGTGTTTATTGGAGCATCGTGGAAAACTGAAAAACAAGTTCAAGCATGCATCAAAATGTTTATTTTAGTTAAAATATGGCAAGATTTTCTCATTTGCATGGTGAGCTTGTCCTAAAATACATTTATAGGAGAAAACAGGCTTATTAGACCAGATTTAAAGATATAGTTTTAACTATAAGGTGCATTTAAAATTGTTTAGTTCTCTCAAAAATCGACAGTGCGCCTCATGTATAAATTCTGTTTGAACTTGTTTCGCTTATTTCGCCTTATAATCTGAAAAGTACAGTGTTTAAAATCAAAATGAGATAAATCAGACTAAATAATAAAAAATAAAAAAGTCTATAAGAACAAGATCGTTGTCTCTCAGGTGATAAATAACACTTTACATAATAATTTAAAGAACATTGCATAGGAGAGTAATTGGTGAATCAAAATATATTTAAGATCTGATCTGGCAATAAGAGACATTTTGATAAGTTCCACACAATAAATTAATAAATTTAAGGTTTGTTGTAGAGCCCGACCGATATGGAAATTTTGGCTATCGCAAGTACCGCCATTAAGAGGGGAAGGTTAATGGTTATAACTGATAAATGGCTGAATTTTTATTTATTTATTGTTTTGTCCACCCTCAAGAAACTAATCAAACTGTAGGGCTGGACGATATGGCCAAAACTTTTATCACGATATATTTTTTAAATTTCGGTCGATAACGATATAATTGGATATCGATATAAACGATATAAAAGCCTCAACTGTACAAACTCCAAATAAATTATTGTTCACCTTTTATTTGTATTTAGCCGTCAAAGAAATTTGAAATCACCGTCACATAAACAGGAAACTCTCAACTTTGTCAATGTTTGAACTTTAAACAACACGTTTGCTGCGTGGGTTTCTCTTCTGATGCAGCTGGGGGCGTCGTTTCAGGGACTCGTCGGCTCAAACTTTTATTGTGCTTCATCTTCTGACTCTCGGCTGATTCTTTCAAGAAGTGGAACAAGTTCGATGTGTTCCCACCGCTAGTTGGAACGACTCCCCGTCACATTTTGCAGCACGAACCTGCAGTTTATCGGATCTTTAAGATGGCCGGACCACTTCCACACCGCCAAATCAGTCTGTCTATCAGTGATGTCATCTGCTTGCTCTCTGCCTGTGAAAGCTTGTTCAGTCACGTTCTGACGGTCATGGGTGCTCATTCTGAAGCGAAAACTTACCGAGCGTTGGAGCTTAGCCTAGCCTGCTACCACGACTCCTTCTGGACTCGAGCTCTGCGTGTGGTGTACGTCACCACGCACTAACGTAGTTGTGTCCCGGAGAGGAAAAGAAATGCGTCAGTGAAACGCTGTAATCGTAGCGTAATGTATGTCGAAATATCAAAAATGTGCTTAAAACTCATATCACCTTTATTGAACAAAAGCATATCGTGATATATATCGATATCGAATTATTGTCCTAGCAAAAAGCTACTTTTAAACCAGTTTTAACACTTGAAGTCTTGAAACAGTCTTTCTAACGTGCGTTCACATTTTCTGTCCTCCACTATTCATAAAGTTATTGAGTGTTACAAAAATACAAATTAAACAAAGAAACGCCCTTCCTGTTCATTGTTTAAACAGGCATGTATGATGTATGAAGGTCTAATTAGTTTTGGCCGCAGCAGTTTTTTCTTTGCAAAGTAAATATTTCAGGCAAACAGTTCATTTCATCAATGACGACAAAGACAATGTTACTAACACCGATGTATTTTACCTCTACGTTCGATTTATTGTTCTGGATAAAGTTTTACAACGTAATAGCCTATGCTAAACGTTTGTTTGCTAACTTGAGAGGCACGTAGATAATGACAATCGGGTTGGAGGATTGAAGAGAATTTATTGTTGATGATTTTTAAACATATTTATAAAGCAGTTACAATAAACTTACAATGCTCTGTTCAGTAAAATACACAGCTCGCTGCTTCAGCAAAAAGTGGAGCAGAATTGTCCAAAACGAGCACAATCAGGATTTCAAGCTTCTTGATGAAGAAATAAACTTTTTGTGTTACATATCTTTACATATATTTTCCATGTTCAGAGGCACGTAGGGGACTGGAGGAGACAGAAACCGCCCCAGTGAATCTTACGCTGAGGAGGCAGATGGAACAGAAGAATGGCTACATGAAACAACAGCTGTCTCATTGCGTGACGGAGAAAACCCAGTTCATTTTTCTTGCTTGTGATTTAAAAACTCAAGTTTCCTTATAACACGAAGTAGAAGTGGAGAGGTAAAATCATGCATAGCAAACATGAAATATTCTAAATCAAATTTCAAATATCAAAAACCAGTTATGTTCATGGTAATCTGTCATTTGTCCTATTAGTTACCGTAGTTGTTGCAGTAAAGCTGTGTATTGCTGCATCGTTTACATATTTTCTAAAATCCGAGGAACATACCGGTAGTAATGACTATGAAATATTTGTTTTGTTCATAATTTTCAAGTGCATATTATGTTAGCATTTCTATAATGTTATCAATGTTGCGTTAGCATCTGTGCTAACTGTTGTTCGTCCGCCTGTGATTGTTTTTTAAAAGGCGGACGTGTTATCGTTAAGTCTCCACCCGTCTGTAAACGGGCTCCTATCCCGCCCATAACGTTTGAGCCGCTCATGATAATTTACTGAAACTTCATTCACATATGCATCATCACTAGACAGTGTCACAAACTATTTTCTTCATGGTCAAGGTCACAAATCAAGGTCAAAGTCAAAATAAGGTATTTGCTTGCCATGTCTAGAACTTCTGATCCAACCAAAAATAATTTAACAGAACTCGATAAAGGTTTGACCACAAGACAGTATGTTGGATACATTGTTATTCATCCCAGCTCTAAGTTCAAGGTCACAAATCAAGGTCGAAGTCAAAAGAAGGTATTTGCTTGCCATGTATAGAACTTCTGATCCAACCAAGATAATTTAACAAAACTCAATAAAGGTTTGACCACAAGGCAGTATGTTGGATACACTTTTATTCATCCCAGCTCTAAATTCAAGGTCATAAATCAAGGTCAAAATAAAAAGAAGGTATATGCTCATGTCTAACTCTTGATCCACTCAAGATAATTTAACAAAACTTGATCAAGATTTGACCACAAGACAATGTTTGATACTTGTATTCATCCCAGTTCTAAGTTCAAGGTCATAAATCAAGGTCAAAATCAAAATAAGATATTTGCTTGTCATGCCTATAAGGTCCACTCGATATTTTAATAAAACTTGATAGAGATTTGACCATAAGACAGTATGTTGGATACACTTGTATCCATCCCAGCTCTAAGTTCAAGGTCATAAATCAAGGTCAAAGTCATATAAGGCATTTGCTTGTCGTGTCTATAACTTCGGATCCACTCAAGATAATTTAGCAAAACTTGCTCAAGATTTGACCAGAACACAGTACGTTGAAGACATTTTTATTCATCCCAGCTTCAAGGTTAAGGTCATAAATCAAGGTCAAAGTCAAAAGAAGGTATTTGCTTGTCATGTCTATAACTCTTGATCCACTCAAGACAATTTAACAAAATTTGATAAAGATTTGACTACAAGACTGTATGTTGGAAACGCTTTTATTCATCCCAGCTCTAAGTTCAAGGTCACAAATCAAGGTCAAAGGTGTATAATTTTCACACAATTGCTGTTTACGTTAAATGCAATTGTATTGTTCGATTTCTTGGACAAGGTCTTGGCTTGTCCGGGCCGTTGCTATAGATTGCTATGTAATAGTTTGGCGATGGACATGTAAAGGGCCGTATGTATTGACGTTCTGTATATTTGACACTATTTATGAGACTAACAATCTCTAAAAATCTGTTTTTGTTTATGTGAAATAAGTCATTTAGTTTCAAGATAATTGAAAGGCATCAATAATTGTTTAATTGCATCACAACCCTCTAAATCCTAATCAAATGTGAGCTCTTAAAAAGTTCTCACCCCCAACGATGAGCGGAAATAAAAACGTTTCACAGATGCTTCACAGTAATCCGGTCTCTTGTCTTATTTACTCATCTAATTATTCAGCTTTTTCTCATAAACAACGTTTGTGTCTGTTCTCTACACAAACTGTCTGTAATTAAGTCTTTTCATTGCTGGGCTGTGGAAGCTGAGATATGCTCAGTTCTTGTCAACACGGCGGATCCTCTTTTGTGCGCTCGTGTGGGTTTGTGTACACGATTTCTGGCATGTATGGAGCTACTCAACACTGCATTCAAGTTGTTTTTCCATTTTTCCCCCCACGTGTGTGATGTTCATACGACGAGCCTGCTGCGCATTAGTCCGATGATTTACAGAGTTCGGTTGTGGCGCCAACCTCACCCCCTCCTGCCTCGGATCTCTCGCTGGTTCATCCGCCTTCGCTCGTCCATTGGATCTGGTCTGGTTTAGATTCTGGGCCTCGTAGGAGTGGGAACACATGTGCAGAGCTGCCTCGCTGGTTGGCAGTCCACTTTCTCACATCTTCACAGCTGCCAGTGGCACGGTGAAAACTAAATGAGCTAAAAATGTCTGCGCCCCTGTGTGTTGCATGGCACTGTACCTGTAGCCTGGTTCAGGACACTGCAGTGATCAACAGAACGTGAAAAGAGCCAGCTGATGAATATCTTGCTGTCGACGGGGACTGTCGTGGCGGTGCCCGGAGCGTTTGATGGCTGTGCATTCATTAAGTGTTGCACAAAGGCATCAAACACATTTACTCTGTGAGGGATTGAAAAGTGTTTTGGAGGAGCATGTGTGGCTCCGAGAGCTTCGGACATCCAAGTTTTTCTGTCAGGGCACATCCTTTATTCTATTGAAGCGAAGCCAGTCTTTGTTTTCAATTGGGGAAGCTGTCTGGATCCATTCATCACCCCCCCTCCCCCCCCACCCGGCTGCCCATCAGTTTTACAGTGAGCTCAGGCTTAATGTGGTCTATCTGGGAGGCCAGGCAGGGGCTACAGATCTTTACTAACTTAAGAAAAAAACTTTATTCTTCAGTTTTGGTTACCCTGGAGCTGTCCTGTTTGATCTTGGAATTTATTCTTTTACGACTCGGTTTGTTTCTGAGTTTGTTGTCTTAGTGTGATTGGAGGCCTTAAAAGCTCAGTTTATGATGCTGAGTCAGCGTACGCTCTGTTGGGTTTCTCTTTTTGCACTTTTTATATATATGTACTGTATATATATATAATATGAATATATATATGATTTATACATATGTGTGTGTGTATATATATGTATGTGTGTATATATATATATTTTATTCAATTAATTCAAAAATACTTTATTAATCCCAAAGGGAAATTATTTGTTGTTGTAACTCTTTATCCTCATTTCATTAAGAGATGTTATAGATGATGGCTGTAGACAGGAAGGATCTCTTGTAAAGGTCCATCCCACAGTGGATCCTAAGAAACTGGCTGCAGATGCCGTCCAATCCGTCCACCCAGACTCGGCTGGCCTCTCGGTTCCCCCGGGCTGTAGGACCGCCCGAATGCCAGACAGAACTCCTCCCAGAGCGATGGCCACGCCTCCCAGCAGTCTGCCGAGCTCCTCGTAGCAGCGGACATCCAACTGTAGGTGCCGAGGGACGATCCTGTCCTTCCGCTGTCATGAGCCGTGTTTCCTGCTAGTTCCAGGACCTCAGTGGTCAGGCACTCGAGCACAGCTGGCAGGTAGATGAGAATGCATCCACAGAACATCCTTTTCAACTCATTTGAGATTTGGGGCTGTAGTTGAGATATTATTTGAGCTTTTGAGATGCTAATCAGCTGCTGCTGGTTGTAGAAAACTGCCTTGTTGCCACGGTTACATATCATAACAAATGTCCAAAACTACAAAAAGTTTCAGTAAAAATCCTTCCAGCTGCACAGCATCTGATACCAGAGGAAACGTGTGTATATATATATATATATATATATATATATATATATATA